>NW_028151919.1:125000-133473 GCF_964638095.1 Poromitra crassiceps | reverse complement strand
TGTTGCTACTCTGCAGCACACCTGATAATGGCATTAGTTCTGCCCGTTGTGCTGTTTATTGATGCCGATTGGCTAATCATCAGTTCCCCTCGGCGCTCATTGGCTAATCATTCTGTCAACCGAGGAAAATGCATTTGCATATCATGGTGGTGCCAGACCGGCAGAAGCAGCCAAAACTCACCTCTGTGTAGTGGACGCATTGGAAGGTCTGGATCCAGGCAACGAACACACCAATCATTGGACAACAAGAAGATGTAAGCCGAAGGAATAAAAGGTGACTTGGTGCTATTTGATTGGGGGTGCACACCCATGCCAGTGCTGAGTTTCCCCATCAGTTTGTTTACATGACCACCAGATCCAGCCAGTGAAATTCCCTCCACTTCTCATCAGGCTCCATGACCTAATTGACTTGATTATTCAAGTGACTCCACCTGAAGGTGAGAGAGGACTATACCAACAGGGAAGTTGGTTAACTGCCCATAAGTCACGAAGGACCTTTTCCATACTGTAATTCTATTGTATGCATTTGTTGGGACATATGGTTAACTTAAAGTGTAACTTACCCCCAAAACACTTTTTTTCAGCTTTTAACCAATATATATATGACTTTGGGGGTGGTGTGTGAAGAATTCTGGTCAGAATTTCCACATTTGAGACCAAACTGTTACCATTGTACCATTTGTATCATTTTCAGCCGCATAAGTGCCCTCTATCGGTTGAACACTGATTTTTTTTTGCCCTCAAATGAATGGGAGATTTGGTACAACCTGACGTCATGTTGTACCCAAAGACTATGGGATTTCAAGATAGTTACTCCCCTACTCCCCCCTGTACCCTTTCCCGTCTCCTCACAACTCCAAGCCTATTCCCATGACGTCACAAGCATTTTCCTACCAATATGGCGCTACAATACACACAGCTCATTGGCTGTTTGTGTCACTTGACCTGTTAATCACCTGTTAATTGATTATAATCACCTGTTATTTTCCTACCAAGATGGCCATGTGGTGATGTAACACAATACTATCAATAAACCCCACTATAATCATAAAAGGAAGGAAATGGCATTGTGTTGTAAATCATTCCCAAACCTTTTCATACTAAGGAGCCCTAATTTAGTTCACATTGGGGCAATGGACCCCCATATGATGAGATTTGGTCTCTCAGATGCAAATCTATTTTTTATTTTATTTATTTTTTATGTAGCCTAAATATGATTTTGTCCAGAATTCCATATGTATTAGGTTGAAAGACAACAGAGAATGCTGGAATCCTCTCAAGGACCACTGGTGGTCACCGGACCACACATTGAGAACCACTCAACCACTTTGATTGTGCAGAGAGAAGAGAGAGAGGAGCTGGACTCTTCTGTGCCCCTTTTTCACTCATGCACCTATTCTAGCAGATGTCAAACAGAAACAAATAAGAGGGAAACTAAACTAAAGCAGCAGCCCAAAATGTATTTTCCTGCTTCACTTTTGACGGGGAGGAGAAGGCAGGTGAAGTGACACTCACCTCCGATTTATAGGCTACTCCTCGGCTGCTGCTGCTGCACTGATGCTCTGCCGTCTGTGACAAGCGGCTTGTCCAGTTGTTGGAGCGGTTCGCGCAAACAGATGCGTCCTGTACCCAATTTCAGACACTGATTGTGCAGAAAAATCGCACACCAGCGATTTTTGTTTGTGTTTGTTTGTTGGTTGTTTTCTGAGGGGTACAAAGACCCCCAGGCAGGAGGCTGTTTCGTACTGTAGGGTGAGCAGCCAGGGTCTGAGGAGGAGGAGGGAGGGGGAGAATGTTCTGCGGCCGCGCTGCAGCTCTGCCCTGCGCTCGAGAGGAAAAGCAGAGGTGCACTACAACTTTTGACAAGAATCACGAAAAAGGGAGAAACAAAAATTAAAAAGGGAGTTCATGGCGGTGTATATGACAAGTTAGACAAGGGAATAACGTAGAGAAATCTCACATTGTGATTACATGAGCGTGTTGAGAGCGGGGGGTTTGTCCTGACTGTTGTGCTGTGCTGCTATAACGAGTCTCGCGTCACCAGGCTCTTTTAACGATACTTAGACACGCTACATACACATAAATGGGAGTCAATGGAGTCAATTGCTAGTTTGCCACTGAATGACCAAATTGATATCACTTTCAACCATTTTGAGCAACGCTGTTTCCATACAGGCCACCAGCGTTGGCTAGTTGTTGATATTTATAAAGATATTGTAGCTCTCATATAATTTATTTTCGAGGCGGTGGGTAAACATGGCATCGATTTACGGAAAAAAAATCCTGACCTGAGCACAGCCAAAGAGTATAGTGAGACAAGAGGAGATGTCATTTCTTGGTTTTTCCCATAGGTTTTTTCAAATCAAGCAGCATGCCGTTTTGTTACATACCGCATCTGGGGGGTTAGTCCCCCTTTAAGTGAAAACTAGAAGAGAGCAAAGGCAGCTAAATATTGATAAATATATACTGTATGTGACTTTTGGATTGTGCCATGTGGGTGGGGTGATGGGTGGAGCCATGTGGGATATAAAAGGGCTTCACCATTTGCTAGAAATCCCCCAGTCCATGCTGACCTGCTGTTGAGGTGCTGAGGCATAACTACCATCCTGACCTTTAAAGGTGACGTACAATGTTTTTTTTCTAACCATGGTTGAAATGGATTGTTATATCGTTAGGTTTACAGTCACTTGAATTGGTTGTTTTCATTGTTTGTTTGGGTGAATAATTATGTTTTGTCGTCTTGTTCGCAGGCAAAATGCTGTCTGTGAACTGTCACTTTTGATGTTGGGACAATAAAAATCACCCTGCATCTTGTCCAGCTGTGTCTGCCTGCCATCATTACCGGGTTTTTGGTCCAGTGCTGAGGTGGCACATTCCCCTCACCTATTCAGAGGTGTGACACTGTCTCTGTCCTTATAGTCTCTGTCTCTGACTGTCTCTGTCCTTATAGTCTGTCTCTGTCCTTAGTCTCTGTCTCTGTCTTTAGTCTCTGTCTCTGACTGTCTCTGTCCTTATAGTCTCTGTCTCTACTTTTTGAACCGAAAGAACACAGCGGCTTGTTTGGAAATCTCTTATTTCACCCAAAAGAAAATCCACTAAATGTGTTTTTGAAAACCTTGGAGGTGAGAAAGAGGCCATGCCGTTGCTCTTGCTCCATTTGAGATACAAGGGCTCGTTTAAAGGTTTGTTCACAAGGTTTGAGAGGCAGCGAATCACATTGGGGAAAAAAGTGTTTTAGCTGCAGCTGCTTGCACCAGGCTCTTCCAGGGGGGACCCTTAACAGCTGAAGATAACCAGCAGTTAACTTAAACTTGTCAGGTTAAACTTAGTCTCTCCTCAGACTCCGAGCCTTGAGGGCTCACTCTAGCCCCGCCTGTGTGGTGTACATGCATATTATTACACATCCAACTCTTGAGCTACTTCTGCTCTCACTCAGGATGTCAAAATATAAGCGATGTCATGTCGTTTTTGAGATTAACATTTGTTTGGCACAACTCATACTAGTTAACTGCTGCAGGCTTCCGCATTTCTGGGGGATTTGTTGTTGTTGTGACGTCACGCTGATTCGTCCCATTACGTTGAATCGCTGCATGCAGTAACGTAGTGTTTCCACGTAAGAAGTCTCATGGTAAATGGTAAATGGACTGCATTTATATAGCGCTTTTATCCAAAGCGTTTTACAATGTGCCTACATTCACCCATTCACACACCGAAGGCGGCCAGCTGCCACGCACAGCCATCCCTAACCCAAGGACACTTTAACATGTGGACTGGAGGAGCCGGGGATCGAACCACCGACCTTCTGGTTAATGGACGACGCGCTCTACCTCCTGAGCCACAGCCGCCCTCATGGGTCTGACGTTGAGACGACCTTAAAGTGGGCCATGCTGAGGCCAGTAGATCTGGAGACACGTGCTGATGCTCACTTGAGACTGGCCATTGTTGGCCGTCTATTCAGTGAGATGTCAAGAAATGATTGTCAGCAGCTTCTATATAGGATATTTATTTAGTTATTATGGTGTGAGAAAGAGGGAGAGAGAGAGAGATGGAGAGAGGGATGGGGGAGAGAGAGAGAGGGGGGGAGAGAGAAAGGAAGAGAGAGGGGGGGGAGAGAGAGGGGGAGAGAGAGAGAGAGAGGGAGGGAGAGAGAGGGAGGTAGAGAGAGAGGGAGAGAGAGAGAGGGGAGAGAGAGGAGCCAATCTGTGTACAGATAACACAACATTACACACTGCCAGATTGCGTTGTGCAGTGTGTGTGTGTGTGTGTGTGTGTGTGTGTGTGTGTGTACGTGCATGTGTGTGTGTACGTGCATGTGTGTGCATGTGTGTGTGTGCGTACATGCGTGTGTGTGTGTGCGTGTGTGCGTGCGTGCGTGCGTGTGCGTGTGTGTGTGTGTGTGTGTGTGGTGCAGTCAGTGGTTGTTGAGGCAGGAGGAAGACGCTGGCCTCCATTCTCTCTATGGGGCACTGTGCCAACTGTGCACGCACACACAAACAGGTGCAAGTACACCCATGTAAACAATAGGGGTGTCCCACGACTAATCATTTACATAGTCAAGTCTGATTGGTCAAGTCTTGCCTATATCGTCGACTGAACAGCTGGGCAAGTTACTTGTCGCTTTTAACCTCGTCAAAGTAAGCCAGGAACGGGTCCCATGATAGTTGAAAATGTCTTCAGTGAGTTGGTCCTCAGGAACCTGAGTCTCTCTCCATACATCTAACTGAGACCATGTCCATCAGCCAGAGCTGAAAGGAAGGTGGAGAGGGGAACATCTCGACTAGCTCACTCAGTAGCATTGCAGGCACATGCAAATAAGCTCAAACACAACAGCTGCAGCAAGCACGAGCATGATTACAGCATTGCAAACACACACACACCATGTGCATAAATCAACACTGATCAACAGCAATGCTGCGAAAAAGCGCACAGCGGCGCACACGTGCGCAAATATGCCCAAATCAACAACACAGCATTATGATCAACATTACATACATGGCACATAGTGACAGCGCACAGACAATCAACAGCACTGCGTTTTGTACAAGGCATACAAATAAACAGCATGAGAGAACAACAGCTGCATTATAGGCCCTATGCTTGTCCAAATAACACTAACTGACCTCTGAAAAGATAAATACAGTAACATGAAAATAGTCTACTCACCCCGGCTAGCTGCTGCAGCATCGTCTGTAGGTTCTACACGGTCCGCAACTGCAGCACTTTCTTGACGACGCTGGCCTTGCTGGCTTGATGTTTTCTCCTGGACTTTTACTAAAAACTTTCTGATGTCCATTTTGTTTAAACAAACGAATTATGTGGGACCTCCCTGAGCAGCAAGTGTCAGTTATCTAGGCTGATTACTGCATTCAAGCTGCAATCTACTTGCTTGAAAGCTCGCACGTCCTGATTTGTGATAGGTCTAAATGTATGTCAATCATAAAATAGCCTATATGGCATGTATTTGATTCAGTTACAGTATATTTATTTGTTTGTTTTGACGTTGGATGTAAATCACTCTAAAGATTTCTGTGCTAGTGTCTTTTTTCCTTTTTTTACACACACATTATCTGGCCGGGCAAAGATGGGAAATGGGCGGCCTGGCCCGGTCTGGCTAAGTAAGATCTACTAAGATCTACGCCCTACCAGATGTGCTTGGGGGGTCCTGCGACTACAGATGAAGTTAAGCTCTCACAACTGTATTTTCAAAAAGTACGGTTCATGCTTATGAGAAATTATCCTGTACACTTGAATCCTGATCACTGAATGTTTGTATGATTTATATTTTTAATGTATTAACGTTGACAAATGTCTGATAACATCAGTAGCTTAGTTCGGCTAATCTTAAACTGTCGGACATTTTGGGCATGTTAATGTTTGGGCATGTTAATCCAAACCTCAGAAGTCCGCAACATGGGTGTCATCCTTGACTCTACTCTCTCGCACATAAAAGCCATCACCAAATCACCAAATCCACCTGCTACCACCTCAAAAACATCTCCAGACGCCGGCCATCACTCTCAGACTCTGTAGCTGAGACCCTCATCCACACCTTCATCACCTCCCGTCTGGACTACTGCAATAGAGTCTTGTTCGGGATACCCGGCAAAGCCCTGGACAGGCTCCAATATGTGCCGAACTCAACTGCCAGGGTTCTGACCCGTACCAAGCTCTGGCAGCACCCATCACCCCCCACCCTCACCCATCTCCACTGGCTCACGGTCAAGTCCTGTATCACTTGCAAAATCCTGCTCCTCACTTACAAATCCCTCCATGCACTGACCTCCTCCACCCGTCCCAGAATCGGAGGTCTTCAGACTCTGGTCACACCTTCAGTGTGTACACACACACACACACACACACACACACACACACACACACACACACACACACACACACACACACACACACACACACACACACACACACACACACACACACTCTGACAGTGTGTAATGTTGTGTTATCTGTACTGTTGTGGCACAAGGGAAGCCAAGACATGACATGATGGTGCCCCCACTCTTCCCATTCCCAAAGACAAGACAGCTGGCACAGGATCTGTAGTTCTCAGTGTAGCAGTTTTTATTTGTTTTTTCTTCAGAGTAGAGCAATACCCAAAACTATAAACAAAACCATACTAAACCCGACCCTCACTTTTCTAACCAAACAAAAGGGGATAAATAAAATACAATAATCTTACCTACCTCCTACAACAAAAACAAGAATTAAAGTATAAAGCAAAGGGGTTTCTCCTGCTACAGCATGAGTAAAGATTTGTTTACAACTGTTCACAGGAGGGCTACAATATTACCCATATTAATTTAACAACACTAAGTACTAAGTTTCCCATCACAGGATTCACAGAGACAGAAACAGTCCCAGTTGTTGGTGGTCATCGGCTGTGTCTTTATAATAATAATAATAATAATGATTGGATTTATATAGCGCCTTTCCAAGGCTCAAAGCGCTTACACAGAATCATTATTCGTTCACACCATTCGTACCAGTGGTTCAGAAGCGTGGCAGCCACACATTGGCGCTCAACGGGCCCTCCGAACCACCATCATCATTCATGTCTACATTCATACCAATCATACCAATCATACCATTCATGTCTACATTCATACCAATCATACGAGGCAAGGAGGGTTAAGTGTCTTGCCCAGGGACACAACGATTAACAGCTGGGAGGGAGCGGGGATCGAACCGCCAACCCTTGCGTCATTGGCCGACCCGCTCTACCTCCTGAGATTGTGAAGAGCAGAAGGGCTGACAGAAGGCTTCAGGTGGAATATATCTGCTGCAGCAGCCAATCAGCAGCCAGCCCTCCTGACAGCCCAGGCAGCACACACCTGCAGCTCATCACCACACTCAAGACTGTCACATACACACAGAGAGGAAAAGAATACAGTTAACCACACAGTCACATAACAGTCATAACAGTACGCAGATTGGCCCCTCTCTCTCCCTCTATCTCCATCCCTCTCTCTGTCTCTCTCCCTCTCTCACTCTCCCCCTCTCTCTCTCTCTCTCTCCCCCTCTCTCTCTCCCTCTCTCTCTCCCCCCCCTCTCTCTCTCTCTCCCTCTCCCCCTTGGACACTTTCAAGAACATCCTCAAAACTCACGTGTTTAACAAATCCTTTAGCCTCTAGTCTGCTCTGTTCTCTCTGTTCCGTTTGGTTTGTTTGTCATTGTGTGTCTCACTATGTAAAGTGTCCTTGGGTTCCTTGAAAGGCGCCATATAAATCCTAGTTATTATTATTATTATTACTACGTGCCCCATGTACAGCCAATCACAATGTGTGAAGCCGTGATGTCATCTGTACCATGAGCCAATCTTGTAGGCGAGCAGATCTTACACCCACACCGGCTGTATTCAGGGGATATTGGGGGGGTGAAGTCCCTATTCATGTGGGCTTTCGAGCCTCGTTGAAGAGGCGGATGGCAGTAAGGAAGAAGCCGTTCTTGTGACGAGAGGTACTGGTTCTGACAGACCTCAGTCTCTCGTCGAGGGGGAGTGCCTCAAAGTTTGTATCCGGGGTGGGAGGTGTCAGCCATGATTTTCCGTGAGCTTCAGCCTGGTGGTGTACAGGCCCTGAAGGGATGGCAGCTATTTATTCTATAGTCTCGCTTGCCAGACCTCCCTCCCTTTCCGGGAGAGAAGTCTGGCTGCTGGTATGAGCTCTGCTATTGGTGGAAACAGGCAGCTGGTATAAGCTCTGCTATTGGTGGCGACCATTTCAATCGCCAGCGGAAGAACATCGCTTTCCACTCCCTGCAAGCTCTGCCATTGGCTCCAACCCACTCTGACTGACCGGTGGCGACCATATATGGATTTCCTTTCTGCTCCCTCCATGACGAATCTGTCCATCTCAAATGTCTCTGTCGCTGTGCGTGTCGAGTCTATCGATCTCAAATGGCAATAGGTGATTGCCCTAATTGTCATCAGTGATGCCATAAGTGAGCCCGCACAGCG
>NW_028151919.1:110000-122500 GCF_964638095.1 Poromitra crassiceps | reverse complement strand
CATGATAACCAGCAGTTAACTTGGGTTTTCGGCAATCTTATTCTACTGAGACGTGTCTGGTTTATTTGACTGACTACATAAAAAAGGAAATTGACCGGGGAAAGTACTGTGGAATGGCAATGCTTGATCTGCAAAAAGCATTTGACACAGTAAACCACTGGATACTGTGACAGAGTCTGGCTCTCAAAATAGGATCAAGCTTGTGTCTAGTCAATCCAAACCTGCCACAACAACACAGAACGTCTTTGCACAGAAACATCAAACAAGAAGCCACAAAATGAATGGGAGCAGCCTACCTGCGACAGCTTGGGGCGATGACAGCTAGAGTGGCTTTCATGGACAGCCCAGTCGGTAGTATGGAAGCTGGCCATCAGCACCTCCCGTCCAGTAGATTAGGGATGCTAGTTAAAAAGAATATCTCACACACACACACTAACACGTGGAAACGGAGGGATGAATAGAAAACTGGAGAACAGGAGCGATACGTGGCTGGCTCAAATTAACACTGGGAGAGAGCCTCGCGCACCTGAAACGCCACGTCAAATACTATCATAAGCCACTCCCACTTCCCGTTTGATACCCTCTGATCCAAAGACGTAAATTGACATATTATAAGTAAACAAAGGGGGTCCCTGACAATCACATGTCAATCACATATCACCCTGTGACGATACTGTTGTATAAATTAAAGGCAATGCGATTTAGCAAAGAGGCCCAGATGTTGTTACGGTCATATCTCACTGGTAGGGCCCAACTGGTGTCAGTGGGGGGCACACGTACTATCGGAGCCCAGGGACCTTACTTGTGGTGTCCCCCAGGGAAGCATAATCGGTCCTTTATTATTTTTATTATACATAAACGACATGGAGGCTGCATCTACGTGTCCTTTGTTCCTGTACGCAGACGACTCCGCTCTACTAGTAAGTGGAGACTCCTTAGATGCAGTTGGAAAGTCTCTGGGTGAAGAGCTTCAGAGAAGCTGGCTATGTGACGACATGTTGTCCCTGCATCGAGGAAAATGTGAATGCATTGTTTTTGGATCTAAGTACAAACTAAGGAACAATCCCAGTCTTTGGGTAGAATGCAAGGGTGTCATGTTACAAGATAAGTGTTGTGTAACGTATCTGGGAAGTCAACTTGATCAGTGTATGACGAGTGAAGCCATGGCCCTTTCTGTCACTGGAAAGACTCACTCAAAGACTAAATATTTAACAAGAATATCTAAGTTCCCGGACAAGAAGACAATGAGGACTTTAGCTACGTCCTTAATTCAATGTCGCTATGACTACACCTGTGTGACTACACCTGTGTATCCTGGTCCAGTGGCACCACAAATAAATCTAAAGACAGACTCCAAAAAGCCCAGAACAAATTGACGAGGGTCATCCTCAGTCCAAGAACGCACATTGGCCCACCCCACTTTAAAGAGTTAAACGGTAAATGGTAAAAATGGCCTGCATTTATATAGCGCTTTTATCCAAAGCGCTTTACAGTCAGTAGGTACATTCACCCATTCACACACCGATGGCAGCAGGTTACCACGCAGGGTGCTGGCACACCATCGGGAGCAATTTGGGCTTCAGTATCTTGCCCAAGGACACTTTGACATGCAGACTGGAGGAGCCGGGAATCAAACCACCGACCTCTTTTATCCAAAGCGATTAGTGGACGACACGCTCTACCTCTTGAGCTACAGCCGCCCAGTTCAATTGGCTCCCAGTGGAAAGCAGAGTCCAACAGCTGAAGCTCACCATGGTTTATAAAATATGACATGACCTTTGCCCCAACTACTTCAACAGGTACTTCCAGTGTGTCCATGACATCCATAACCAGAACACAAGAGCCAGTGTAGCGTAAACTTGCCCAATCTGAAGACCAAAGTAGGAAAAAGTACGTTCCTCTATTCGGGTGGAGAGCAATGGAACAAAATCCCGAAAGAAACTAGGCTTGCTAATTCTCTGAATGGTTTGAAAAACCTCCTGAAGAAATTATTTTTGAGCAACCTAGTGTAAAACGTGAGTCCCCCGGTGTTATATGTTTTTTTAACATTCTGTTCTTTTTATCCTTTGACTGTTCTGTATTGTTTGACCTGATATTACGATGTTGATGTGTGTCATGTTTTATAAGACCAGGGACCATGATGGAAATAAGTGTTCACACTTGTCATGTTCCCTTGGATGTTTGTCTAGCATTATCCAGAATACAATTCATTCATTCATCCATTCATTCATTCAACTATGGTCAGGTTAAAGTGGGCCATGCTGAGGCCACTAGATCTGGACACACGTGCTGATGCTCACTTGAGACTGGCCATTGTTGTCAAGAAATGATGGAGGTCAGCATCTTCTATATAGGATATTTATTTCTTTATTTTGGTGTGTGTGTGTGTGTGTGTGTGTGTGTGAAAGAGAGAGAGAGAGGGGGAGACAGAGAGACAGAGGGAGGGAGAGAGAGGGAGGGAAGGAGAGGGAGACAGAGGGAGAGAGAGATAGAGGGAGGGAGAGGGGGAAAGGAGAGAGAGAAACTGATAGAGTGAAGCAGTCACGTTGGGGTCGAGAAACCGCTGGCCTACATTTTCTCTACTGGGGCACTGTGCCAGCAGTACACGCACGCACGCACGCACGCACGCACACACGCACGCACACACACAAACGTGCGCACGCATGTACTGTACATACAGACCTTATATACCGTGACGTCACCCATTGGTATTTGCACTCACATTTTGAAGCCTTGAGGTTGGCATTTTCACCGTCACAATCGTGGTTCTTTGGAGCAGGACGTGACGTACTGGTCCAGTGATCAGCGAGCTGCGTGATGATTGGACAGGCGACCAGCCACGAGATAATTCATATCTCGTGGCCACGCATTAGTAAGTCTTGGCCACGACATTAGTAACGAGATAATTAGTAATTAGGTAACGAGATAGGTAACGCATTAGTAACGAGATATCTCGTTCCCATGCATTGGTATCTTGTGGCCATGATATAGGCCTACTAATGTGTGGCCATGCAATAATAAAAAATATATTGATGTCACCAGGCAGCCACGCTAGAAATCAGCTGCAGTTTAGAACCCTAATAATTACTATTAATGTTATTAATATGAATACTAATTACCTGTTGCCAGCTAGCAGATTTTCTGTATCATAGCCTACTGTTCCACTCCCTCTTGCACTAGACCAAATTTGAGTTGGTAAGTTAACAAGTAAGTGATCAGCTAAGTGCGAGCCATACCGCACCAGTTAGGTTGGCAGATTGGCTGCACATCTCCGAGGATGGAATGAGCTATTATGGCCTCTTGCTTCATCCAGTCAAAAGCCTGTGTTTAAAGTGGCATTATAACAACAATCAGGTCCTAAACACGAGCCTGGAAACCTGACCAATCTGCTGCTAACTCATGTTTCATTTGCTCTGGCAGATCACACATTCATATTTGCAAATGCAATGTGAATTGGTGTGGCCAGGCTAGCTAAAAACAGGCTAGGTAAACACAGGGAGTGATGCAATACAGTTTCCAAACAGGCTTAATTGCTGCAGTCCATATGGCAGCTAGCTAATGTTAGCATCAAATGCAACATGGCTAGTTGGGAAGCTGAGCAAGTGTCATAATCAGCAAGCATAGACAGTTCCAAAGTACTCCGAGTTGATCAAGTGATATGATAAAGTTGCCATTTTAAGATACTCTTACTGTATTGTTGCTGGCAACTAGCTATGCTAACTTGCTAAATGTAATGTTACTGTGCAAAGATGAAAGTAAAACGATAGCAACAAGATAGTAAGGAATTAATTGAATGCACTTGGAAAAAAACGGAGACAAACCACACACCATGTTTCCAAACAAGAAGAAACCTCTGATGTCAACTGTTTCAAATCCTGTTTTGAATTTGCTAGTAGCACTTTGTCAGTTTGTGCACAGGCTTCTGTCTTCCACATTGAATTTGTGTAAAGAGCCAAACCATGTGTAGAGTCTCAAATCAGGTGTCTTCATTTTTTCCTAAGCTGTTTTTGTCTAGAACTGTGTCACGGCTTCATGGCCAAGGTCAACTCTGGTCCCGGAACAAAGCACTGAAAAGTACTGAGATCATTCACAAACAGAGGATTTGATTGAGTCCGACTTGGTGCAGCAACAGAGTGCGTTTGCTGAATGGTTGTTAGTAGTCACCTTGAGACGGTAGGAGCCGAGGTGTGCTTCAGCATATAGGCTAGTACCCACGTGTCCGTATGCAGCTGTCCATTCTGTTTGTGTGTCTGTAGGAGGATCTTCATTCATGTGATGTTTATCCTGCTGTCCATTCTGTTTGTGTGTCTGTAGGAGGATCTTCATTCATGTGATGTTTCTCTTGGCCTTGACTGCATCGTGTACACACGCAAGGCTTTGACACAGAGTGAGTCACTCTTATGAATAGCACTCGCAGCATCAATGGACTCTGTGGAGCCAATTGGCATCGCCTCTCTGGTCAGAATCTGGAGGAGAGAGCTATAGATACACCTAACGCTCACCAAGAGCTGGATCAAGCTGCTTGGACTTCTTGGCTAACGCATCAATTGACACCAGCATGCCATTTTTGCTACTAGCAAACTAGCAACTTAAGGGCACTACTAGGGATGCACCGATATGTCGGCCGTACATCGGTATCAAGTATCAACCGATACTCGCCTCTTTGTCTGATAGACAAATTAGATGACATTCACCAATGGCAGTGGCTGATGTTAATCTCTCATGTGAAAGGTTATATTCACGGTTGTTTCATAAATCTGTTGAAAATTTTAAAAATGTAATCTTTACTCATTCTGCACTATTGTTATAAGCACATTTGAACATTAGACCCGGGATAGTTTCATGTAGGAACAATTTTCTTTTGGCCAAACTACACCCGCTAGCTGCTAGCTAGTTCCTACATGAAACTGTTCACAACAAAGTTTGTGCATTATCTTGAGTAACCGGGTCATGATTTCTGGAAAGAGACAATGCTGTTGAGTTTTTCAAAGGTATTTTTTTGGCGCTTTGAGCACCATACAGTTATTGTACTCAAGAGAAGGCAGACATATCTACGGCCGATATGTCCAAAACTCAGGCAACTATCCCAAAAGGATATAGATGGATAAATAGCACTACAGGTGAGAGGGAAAATATGTATTTTGGATTTTAGGGTGAGCTTTAAAAAAAAAAGGTCAGGTTCAGAGTGAATTCAAGAAACTTTCCTGATTTGAAATGGTCATTAACCCATTGATACCTGATGCAGCATTTGCGTGTATATCCCTCATTTGTGTGTGTATCCCTTTAAGACCGCAAACCGCGGTTGGCGGTCTTAAAGGGATACACACACAAATGTTGCATCAGGTATCAATGGGTTAATGGCAAACGGCCTTCAGTGCCTCTATAGATTCCTTTGATGGTGCAAAGCCACCGCGGTACTTTATTCTCAGTGTGTGCGTGTCGCATCTCCTCAGGCAATTTCCCCCCCGAGCGCTGACTGATGAATTTTGAGTGTTTCCATGTCTTTGAAAGGAAGTGTCAGATCTGTGAGCACAGCGAGGAAGCCGAGAAGTGGGTCAGCGTCTGAAGTCACGCTCCTCCCTCCTAGCCTCCCGTCGATCTCTCTCAAACGTCTGCGTGTGCGTTTGTACCATCTATTTTCTCTCCTCTCCCACCTACAGAAAGACAGGCTTGAATGCAACGGCGACCAGTGCCTTGAGCTCACGTGGTTTAAGGACCCTCTTCCACCACAGATGCAAACCTGGTGTTTGAGGATGCAAGCAAGGGGGACCTGGCCCATAGAGAGGCAAAGTGACCGCCTACTTCCTGCTTCAGCACTGTACCAGAGATTTTTATCCGCCATTTATTTTCCCATAGACATTTCATAAAATGCTTATAAAAATAGTTTTACTTGTTCAAACCAAACGGTTCAGATATATTTAGAAACAGGAGAGACCACATAACTTTTCACTCGGACCAAAACGTTAAAAAAATTGCGGATTTAAAGAAAATATTTTTTCAATGGAGTTTTTTTAAGTTTTGGTCCGAGTGAAACGTTCTATGGTCTCTCCCGATTCTAAATATAGCTGAACCGTTTGGCTTGACAAATTAAAACTATTTTTATAAGCATTTTACGAAATGTCAATGGGAAAATAAATGGCAGATAAAAAGCTCTGGTACAGTGCTGAAGCAGGAAGTAGGGCCTCACTTTGCCTCTCTATAGACCGAACACTTGAGGAAGTGAGCGACTCAGAGCAAGTGGAGGGAAGGAATCTGAGAGAGAATCTGCGTCATCTGTTTATTGTGGCTGCCAAACATTAATTAACCTCCTATTCATTACACATAATATTTTGACTGATGTGACCGATATAAATTTCAACTAAATTAAATTAGGAAATAATTGCACTGTTTGCTCAGCATGGGCTCAGTGCTCTTTTTGGACTCTTCCCAAAACAATCTTTTACCAAAGTAAATGAAATCTTATAAGGAGTAATGAACAAAAACAAGAGAAAAACAACATAACTAATTTACTCAACACAAGAACCACATTCTCATTGTACAATGGTTTAAGAATGCCGTCTGGTTTTCTGAGTCTTAAAAAAGTGAAATGCTTCAGTAGCCCACCTGACCAGCAGGGGGCAGAGTCAGAGACTGCAGAGGCAGTGGAGTGATCAAACAGGACAAATGTCCCCCAAAAACAGGGAAGTCATAATTCTTCCTCTCAGTCTCAACAATGCAAAATATGATCTGAGAATTCCCTTCAGCTATACCGAAGCGTCCATGAACTACTTTAGGTCCAGCACCAGCCTAGTCCCTTCACGACGTCCATGAACTACTTTAGGTCCAGCACCAGCCTAGTCCCTTTCACAACGTCCATGAACTACTTTAGGTCCAGCACCAGCCTAGTCCCTTTCACCACTGTGTTGTCACTGCGTTCCTACACAGTCCCTTATACCACCATTAGAAAATCTCACAATTAAAAGGCTTTTGCACACCAAGTCCGTATTTTTCGTCCGAAGAATTGTCGCACGTTTGAAAATAAGGGGCCCTTTACACGAGGACAGTTTCTGGAAGAAACGACACAATAGCGGTTCCTTCACACCTTTTCCTTCACACCTTCTCCCTGTTTACATGAGCGCTGTTGAATTTTTAAAACACCGTAATGTACATGCCAGGTCGCTAGGTGGCAGTGTGATCATCTTATTCTTTGCCCATACAAGGACGCTTCTGCATGACATCATTTCGTAATCGCCTTTCCTGGTTTTAAACACGGAAGTAGAGTACGCCTACCGCAGTCATTTAGACTTGCCAAAAAGCTGTTTTCAAGCAAAAAAAAACCCCCCAAACTGTTCTAAAGTTTTAATATTTGTCGGGTATGAACGTAACATATATGTATATTATACATATACATATACATATATATATTATCAGAATAACGCCTATTGGAAATCTTTAACGAGCAGCGAGGACCGGGAGGCTCCCGGTCAGCGCAGCACAGTCAGACTGTGCTGTCGGACTAGCTATCTGTCAAACCCTACTGTTGTAGTTAAGCTACTGGCAGTGAGAAAACACTGTCGACGTGCTTTTGTAACTAACGTTAAATGGAAACCGTCCTCGTGTAAAGGGCCCCTGAATACAACCTCATATGTTTACACACTCTGAAATGTTCGTCCATCATTAAAGTTTTCGGAACAGGTTAGATTTTCTGCATTTGTCACATCAGTCAAATTGAAAGTAGAGAAGGTAACCACTGCGCTCAGACAGGTGCGTAGTCCAATATAGAAATGTCACAAAAAATGAAAAGATGGGGACCGCACTCAAGGAATATCGTTTTTAATTTTCTTTTTCTTTAGCAACAAAACGTTTTCGGCCATCCGGCCTTCATCAGTGTGCAAAAAAATGACACACTGATGAAGGCCGGATGGCCGAAAACGTTTTGTTGCTAAAGAAAAAGAAAATTAAAAACGATATTCCTTGAGTGCGGTCCCCATCTTTTCATTTTTTGTCACATCAGTCAAAAGCCTTTTGCGAGCTGTTTGACCCGTGTGTCTCTGTTTTGGGGAGAGAGACAGAGGAGTGGGTGAGCGGGACTCCATTCTGAGCGGAGAGACGCGGTGCTCGCTCCACCTCACTGGCCTCTCTCTGCTCCCTCCCCCCCGGGCACGGTGCTGCGGCAGTCGGGCACGGTGCTGCGGCAGTCGGGCACGGCGCACCACAGCCGGCTTGGCGAGGTGAAGATGAGCACGGAGCTCCTGTCCAGTGCGATACGGCTACCATTCCCCGACCCGCTGCCATCGTCTGCCTTCTCCAGTCCACATCACCGCTGCTGCAGATCAGCCCTGCTGCCTGTCACCTGTCGTGTTGTCGTGTGGATACAGCAGGATGACTATTTTGTCTCGTATCGCAAATAGAATCAATAAAAGGCATCAGACTCAGTATGCAAGGTTTCTGTGCGTTAAGATTTTTCTCCGATGACGGATTTAAAAAAATGATATGAAAAAACAGACGGTGTGCAGAGACCTTGAGTCTCAAGCTGCGGTTGGCCAAACAATGCTCATCTTACAAGTGCTGCAGAGACATTTCATAGGTACAGTGCTCACAGTTGCACAGAAGCCTTGTGAACGCTCGCTATCGACCCCTGCTGGTCGGAAGCTATAGGCCTATTGCAACAATAAACACGAGGCCGCGTACGACTCAGTGTCCGATAGCGAGCAGCACTGTGATGGCTGGAAGGAAAGCGAAAGTTGAGGATTTTTGTTGTTGTTGAAAAATATTACAAATATTGAATAGCAGCGCCTAGCTTTCAAACCCCAGTGCCCAAGTTTACAAGCCCCTTGTGTAACAGTGAGTACCTTTGAAATGTCTCTGCGGCACTTGTACAGTGAGACGAGCATTGTTTTTTTCCGACGGTGGGAGATTTTCTTGAGACGTAATTGTGAGATTTTCTAATGGTCGTAGAAGGAACTGTGTAGGAACGTAGTGACGACAACGTTGTGTCGTGAAAGGGGCTAGCAGCAGCCGAGTGCACTCCTCAGTCATCTGGTATGGGCGAGTTACAGTTCCCGTGGTAGATATAGACCGGTCCGTCACAGCGATAGTACAGCTGGAAGACGTCTCCGTAGCCGTGCTCCCTCCACCAGGTGCACAGTTGGCGGTTCCAGCCACAGGCCAGGGCAGAGAACAGCTCTGGGTGCTCCATGCCGATCATGGTGAAGAAGTCCTGGTCCCCGAGGTGGCCCCTGAAGCGGTACTGCTCAGCCAGCTTGGCCACATTGCCGGGCTCCAGAAGCTGGTTGTAGAGGGCTGAGGCCCGCATGGCACCCAGGTCCAACAACATCACGCCACTGTTGAAGCCGGGAAGGCCGTCGGGAGGAGGTTCCCCGACTTTGGTCTGGGGGTTCTCCTTACGATACTGCCAGAAGGTGTGTCTGTGGGGGAGACAGAGAGGGGGAGGGGTTCAGAAGGTGTGTCTGTGGGGGAGACAGAGAGGGGGAGGGGTTCAGAAGGTGTGTCTGTCTGTGGGGGAGACAGAGAGGGGGAGGGGTTCAGAAGGTGTGTCTGCGGGGGAGACAGAGAGGGGGAGGGGTTCAGAAGGTGTGTCTGTGGGGGAGACAGAGAGGGGGAGGGGTTCAGAAGGTGTGTCTGTGGGGGAGACAGAGAGGGGGAGGGGTTCAGAAGGTGTGTCTGTGGGGGAGACAGAGAGGGGGAGGGGTTCAGAAGGTGTGTCTGTGGGGGGAGTCAGAGAGGGGGAGGGGTTCAGAAGGTGTGTCTGTGGGGGAGACAGAGAGGGGGAGGGGTTCAGAAGGTGTGTCTGTGGGGGAGACAGAGAGGGGGAGGGGTTCAGAAGGTGTGTCTGTGGGGGAGACAGAGAGGGGGAGGGGTTCAGAAGGTGTGTCTGTCTGTGGGGGAGACAGAGAGGGGGAGGGGTTCAGAAGGTGTGTCTGTGGGGGAGACAGAGAGGGGGAGGGGTTCAGAAGGTGTGTCTGTGGGGGAGGCAGAGAGGGGGAGGGGTTCAGAAGGTGTGTCTGTGGGGGAGACAGAGAGGGAGAGGGGTTCAGAAGGTGTGTCTGTGGGGGAGACAGAGAGGGGGAGGGGTTCAGAAGGTGTGTCTGTGGGGGAGACAGAGAGGGGGAGGGGTTCAGAAGGTGTGTCTGTGGGGGAGACAGAGAGGGGGAGGGGTTCAGAAGGTGTGTCTGTGGGGGAGACAGAGAGGGGGAGGGGTTCAGAAGGTGTGTCTGTGGGGGAGACAGAGAGGGGGAGGGGTTCAGAAGGTGTGTCTGTCTGTGGGGGAGACAGAGAGGGGGAGGGGTTCAGAAGGTGTGTCTGCGGGGGAGACAGAGAGGGGGAGGGGTTCAGAAGGTGTGTCTGTGGGGGAGACAGAGAGGGGGAGGGGCTCGGGTAGTCGTGATAATATTCCTGCATGGATGAAGAAAAAACTAACATTTGGCACTAAGTACTAACTATGGCACTAACATTTCTTCATTTAAGATGGAGGGGTGAATGCGATTGATTTTGATGTCATGAACTTGAAGTTGAAATGGCTGAAATCTTTTGTTAGTAACAATAATTCTTCTTTGGTTTATTAGCCCTAATTTGGACAGAGGAAGTTGTCATCTCCCAAAGAACAAAAAAGAACGCTTCAGACCAGAACGAAGTTCGACCAATCATGACACACATTCACGAAAATAAATATATAAATAGAAAATATATATTTTGTGCATTAAAACTAATAAAGTAACTTACTCAATACGAGCTGACGTCACCTCCTTTGATAAACGGCCAATAACAACATGAAACATCTATCCCAGAGCCGTATAATAGAAGAGTTCCGACATCTCCATTCACTCCAATGGACCAGTTTTTTTCCAGGAAGTAGAAAGTGGAACTCTTGAGTAAAAAAAGCAGCACTGTCGAGTTGCAACAAAATAGACAGTGTTGTACTTTGAAAGGGTTTTTCATCCCTTGAAATGAATCAAATTGTACATTATCGGCTTTATTTTCGCATGCAAAAGTAGCGCGAGACCCATTCCTGGCTGTTCATTGGCTAATGAGTCTCGCATTTTGGTCCTCCGCTGACGCCACTCTCTCTCTAGAGGACACTAATCTATCCTATTCACCTTATGTAGCCCCGCCCACTTGACCCAGTTGTGTTATGACTTCCTGTTCAAAACGCTGTCTGTTTTACCTGCTCAAACCTAGTCTGACTCACTGGCTGCAATTTAACATTGAGTGACAGATGATTCGAGACTAGAGGCCGATAACACAATGAACACAATATAAGTACTGTGCTGTCACAGGAAGTGTCAACACAATACAAAGTAATTGGCTGACCCCCGTGTTGGAACATAAGGTGAATATGAGCCGAAGGGGCGAGCGCAACAGTAACACACTGGAGAGAGAGGGAGAAACTTTACAGAATTGTTGTCTGCCGTGCATTACCCTTGTACCCTCCTGGTCCGGCTGGCCGGATCTAAGCGGTAATCGGGTATTGCAAATTTGGAAAATCTTGGAACGAAACGCCTGAAATTCAGCCCAGGTTTCCTTTTTGGTTTATTATGGTAATTCACCTTGCCAGGACTAGAAAAAAATCATCCTGGCACGGAGAAACTCAAGTTAACCTCAACTTACTCCTAAGGTACGGCTGCACGGTCATTGACTTTCATTATAACCGCCTTTTTGAGACCTCCAGGAAATTCTTACAAAATTAATTTATTTCATTTTTTTCAGCGGGCATCCTGGACCAAATACCTTGAAATTTGACCTTAATATCTAACCTTGGGGTTGATTGAACATTTGGTGGAGTTACAAGGCTTCAAAATCCATTGCATAGTTTTCCCATTGATTTCAATGTTAATTTAGCAAAAAAACAAAACAAAAAAATTTGACTCCCAGGTACTTTCCCCAAAAATAATTATTTTTCTGATCTTACACCTCTCAGCTCGAGTCAAGACATCAAATTTGTAGTTTCTATTGTGTTTGCCCCCCCCCCCTATTTGCTCAGTGTTGGCACAGCAAGCAATTGCATGCAGTTTGAGATGAAATATACAGTACAGTGATCGTCATGGTAACATGTCACATGACCTGGGAACCCAGATTTTCCGGTGCAAACTACTCATTTGAAGCCTTTAGACCGAGATTCATGGAGGAATGAAGCTATTTTGTGTTTTTTGTGAAAATTAGCTCGCAGTTGAAAATGGGCAGTTTCACGTTTTTTTTGTTAAATGTACCTTATTTGAAAGTACATCGTATCTCCGCGACCGTTCATTGACAGTAGACACTCGCGGCTGGCATTTCTGGAATCAGCGTCGAAAATTGAGTCAGGATCTCTAAGATAGTTGTGATCTGGCGTTCTAAGGGCTTTCAATTGCTTCCGGTTTGAGGTATGCGCAAAGCACCGAGGCACAGTAAGTCCGATGCCCGTGAAGGAGCCTCTCGGGCGGGGAGGCGGTCAGAGCGTCATAGGTGGAGCCCAGCGTCTGTGCTCTCTCGCTCATGGCCTTAATGGCGTCGTTCAAGCGTGT
>NW_028151919.1:0-105000 GCF_964638095.1 Poromitra crassiceps | reverse complement strand
TATTGGAGCGGACATCACAGTATAGCACATGACAGTAGAAAGCGTTCCGCAGCGCGTTCCGCTGTCACTTATCTAAATCACGTTAATTCGACAAGAGATATATATAGGCCCAGGAGGACATATATGTTTCACATAGGGTGGTGTATTCATTTCGATGTTTCATTTGGTCCAATATTGAAATGTGTACAATTGCAGGTTGTGTTACCATTACACATTAATTTAGATCGACCTTTTATATCTATTTCGCCTCATTTGGTTGCTATTTAGTAGCGAAATGGAGAAGCACAATGCATGCTGGGACAGGCCAGACAACTTACAACTTATTTTTCCTATATGGGAAGTGTGTTGTGCCTGTCTAAGCGAGGGAGTCAGAGAGAGAGAGAGAAGGGTGACAGAGAAGAGGCAGAAGAGCACTGGCGCACTGAATAGGCCTGGTTTCAGAGAGAGACAGAGAAGGGTGACAGGGGAGAGGCAGAAGAGCACTGGCGCACTGAATAGGCCTGGTTTTCAAAGGCGCAAAGCGCTAAATTTACGCCAGGTGTGAAGATATCAGTACGCCGAGATTTAAGGCCGACACGCCCACTTTGGCCCATTCTGGGACTGCGCCACGCCCATTCGGCCTAAAGCGCATTTGGCAGCGTAAAGCCATATTGATATCGTCCCAAAACAGGCGCAAGGCACGTTTTTTTGCGGTTAAGGCCCGTTTTAGCGCCGAAGGCCTGTGGGAGAATAGGGCCCAAGGAGTATTGGTGAGTCATGACCTGGTCTGTTGATTAGCCACACTCTTCACCAGTATCTTTTGGACAAATGACCTCATTTGGTGGTCAAAGTAAAAAAAAAAAAAAGCTGTTGCTAAAAACAGGTGATGACATCAGACATAATAATAGTCCGACGTCAGACACAGTAAATACAGTATATACAGTAAATAGCGTTAGTTAGCTACGTTAGTTATGTGGGCGTAAAACGCCACTGAGTGACCAATTTGGTGTAACTGTTAACCAGTTCGAGTTACGATCTTTCCATAAAGCCCGTTAATAAGCAATATTGTGGATTCTAAACTAACGTTTTAACGGAGATGCAGGGGAACAAGTATGGCGGCATACTGCTTCCGGTATTTCTGGTGTGGGGGCAGACAAAGAGTTTAATGAAGGCAAGAGACAAAGCTGTTTTTACAACAACACTGCAGTCATTATGCTGCAGTGGAACAAGCCATTAGCCTTCAGTTCTTATCAATGTAAGTTCTTTGGTGCAAATGATGAGGAGCGATTATGAAGTGCACGCTCTTGTGTGTTTGACATGGAACACCAAGCGTTACACAGGTAGAACAACTGACTGCAGGGGGCGCTCATGTGTGTTTGACATGGAACACCAAGCGTTACACAGGTAGAACAACTGACTGCAGGGGGTGCTCATGTGTGTTTGACATGGAACACCAAGCGTTACACAGGTAGAACAACTGACTGCAGGGGGTGCTCATGTGTGTTTGACATGGAACACCAAGCGTTACACAGGTAGAACAACTGACTGCAGGGGGTGCTCATGTGTGTTTGACATGGAACACCAAGCGTTACACAGGTAGAACAACTGACTGCAGGGGGCGCTCATGTGTGTTTGACATGGAACACCAAGCGTTACACAGGTAGAACAACTGACTGCAGGGAGCGCTCATGTGTGTTTGACATGGAACACCAAGCGTTACACAGGTAGAACTACTGACTGCAGGGGGCCTTTAACCTCCCACCTTATGATTATCTAATCTTTACAGTATTGATTGTCTTTCTGCAGCAGCAGCTCCAGCATAGGAGGTACAGTAAGAAGCTTGGTAGTCTAGCTCAATGTGTGTGTGTGTGTGTGTGTGTGTGTGTGTGTGTGTGTGTGTAATTGGTAGTCTGGCTGTGTGTTTGCTCAGCTGTGGTTAGCCTCAGGGACCAGACCGTGACCTTCATACCATTCCCTATGGATCACACAACCTCCATCTTCCTCCAACAGTCCTCTCTGCACTGGATACGCATGGAATGTGAAGAATCACGTCAATAGCAATAAGTCAATACCATACAACAAACATGCTGAGCATGCACAATACAAAAACAACAAAAAACATATACCTGCCAAGCAGGGTGTCATTAACTCATTGAGTGCCAATGACGACTAAAGTCGTCAATTCAAATAGTAACGTAGAGTGCCAATGACGACTAAAGTCGTCAATTGCGTTTTTTGACGGTGGGACGTGGATCAAAGCCTGATGCATCTCCTGTAAAAATATGGGGGATGTTGAAGGTGTATAAGCTATTTTACGGACCCATTAGGTGGCGACAGTGCTCTCCAGATTAGAGAAAGGTGAGGAAAAAAACAGAGAAGAAGCCGTGGGCACACGGAAACCGATGCATGCTGTAACGTTAGCTGTGCCTGTGAACAGCAGCCAATCTGCTCCCACAATTGAGCCTTTCTGTCTGTTGCGATAGCCCCTCCACATGATTAGTTGCCAGAAAAGGAGCACCCGACACCAGCGTCTTTCTGAAAAGATAAATTATTCTCAGCTGGAAGCGCTGGGAGCCGGCGACAAAAACGGTGGAACACTGTGAAAATAGGCTGGGTGTAGCCAGCGCACTTTGAAACGTGCAGCGGAAAATTCAGAGCAGAGAGCCACCAGAGACACTCCCACGGAGGAGGGGTTTGCAGTTGAGGGGGGTGGGGCACGCAGGGCACCATACAACACCGGGGGGAGAGAATCAGAAAACATAATAAAAAAATAAAAGTGTAATGGATGGAGATTCATCCGTAGTAATTAAAAAATGGCGTCAGATTCCATGGTAATGTCCACTGCTGGTGTGACGGCATTGAGGGGGACAGAAGAAATCAATACTAACGGACTTATGACACATTTCTGTGTCATTTGGTAGATGATTTGATCCAATAGTGTTAAAGTATATGTTTGAATGCATATACTTTTAGCGTGTACCACGAATGCATTGAACCTCCATCTCTGTGCTGCCAACTATTGAGCTATACAGGAACATGGGCATACAACATAGCAACATACAGCACTGCTTACAGTGGGGAGTTTAGGTAGCCACTGATCTTCAGTACAATGCGGTTACAGTATGGCTGTGGAGCTTGACAGCTTGCTAAGTGAGTGGATTTTCATCATGGTTTACTGATGTTCCCAGGTTCTTGCATGCTCGGAGGGCTCTGAGGGCAGAGGTGTTGTCACTTGAGAAGGTAGCCTGGAGTCTCTGGTCTGTTTGCATGGATATATGCACACTGACAGACACTTGGGTTCTGGGATATTAGCTGAGCAAAGCCAAACATACGTCATCCTGCAGAAAGCTTGAAGAAAGACCCGTGAAAACACAGTGCATCCTTCATGATGACCTCTGTTTCACACGCTCTCTTATAAGCTGTGTTTCCATTACAGTTTTTCGCAAAATAATTGCGATATTTCGACAACTTCGACAAAGTACAATTGCGACTTGCAGGCGTTTCCATTGAAGTTGAGTTTGAAGTCGGTGACGGCACGCACACCTGAACGCAATTCCCCGTTACCAGCAGCTGCCACAGTGATTACGCACGGGGATCTGCCCCATATCCCGTCCCCTGCATGCTCAAATCTAACCAATGGTCAATGCAAATCACCACATGAAGTTACAACGCATATAAACGAGCCTGATTATCAATACAAAAGAAAACGAGTGGCAACATGTTGCTGGCTGCGGTGAATGCAGTGAGCGCAACAAACAAGAGGAAAAAAGGAAATAAAACTGGTCCGATTTAGAGATGGAGGGGAAAAAAGGCTGATTTGGTGCAATAATCAGAATGTCGTGTCTTATAACATTGCACCTGAAACATGTAGGCTATTACTCACTGTATTCACTTCAGTCAGCAGCACCGCACCGGTGTGTGCTTTTCATCCCCTCATCTCGCCGCTGTGCCAAATGCGCACACACACACACAGGCAGCCTGTCACCATGGACCGATTTCTGCCATTAAACATATTTTTTTTTTCCCCGGCTCCGATTTTGCACAACACTCGTCTTTCTGTTAGGTAGCGTTGCTTCAAAGTTTTCCACTTGCTGCGGAGGTTTAGCCACGGCTTATCGAACCCTTTCTCCTTCATTTTCCGCTCCTTTTCCAAAGGAGAAGATGGGTCACATGACGCGCAAATGCAGAAAATGTGTTTCCATTACACTTTTGCGATAAACTGCTATATCGACACGTCTGAAAAACCACCTCATGAGAGCGCAAAAACTTTTTGCGATATTTGGGAGGTTTTTCGAAATGTACGTGTTTCCATTACCCGATTTTTATTGCGATATTTAGATTTAGCGCATTTCTAAGGGTAATGGAAACACGACTATAGATGTTCCCAACGCTCTCTGGTCCTTGAAAGGAGGCATGGAGGACAGCGCTTCAGAGGAGCAGCAGGCCTCACAGGGAGACGTTACTCTCACATCACTACAAGCTACACTACTGCACAAAGTGCTGATGGGGGCATGCAAACATGTTTTACTTGGTTGCTGCAAGCCACTCCAATTTTGACAAAGGCTTCTGAGCATCTCGCAGGTACTCCTCGTTATTCTGAAATGCTCTATCCTGTGTACTGGCTGCAGCTAAAAGCCAATGCAGGGAGATTTCTTCACCCTCGCTCCTGTTGAACACGAGGATGAATGGGAGGAAAGAACCTCTCTTGCGAGCATGCACCTCTGAAGTGAGCTCATAAGAGGAATTTATAGCCAGCCACAAACACAACCCTGTTCCACATGTAAACGAACTGGCCTATAGCCCTCTTGGTGCACATAAGCAGCAGAGGAGGGTGATCAGGCTTCTTACTGTACATCTAGTGGGATCAGTGGATTCTCTATTTCTCTCCATCATGCTCTGCTTTTATGGCTGACCTATAAAAAGCAGCTCCACTGTGCTTGTTCACACAGTCTCTGGGTTTGGTGGCTGGGGACTTGTGGCCCCCTGTGGATCATCTGTCTCTCTGAAGTCATGCGTTGGCTGTGCAGTAGATGCACCGAGACACATTTAGGCTGAGCACTGAGCACGGTCAGCAAGGGGAACGTTGACAAAGACCTGTTTTAAACACAAGGACTTATTGCATGTTGAATGTGCTTAGTTCACATGACAGCAGTGGGACAAAAAATAATAAAAAAATCACAATATCAATCGTGATCCTCTTGCGATACATTATCGATACACAAGTGCCATATCGTGACACCATATTTCTTGTCATTTATCCTGAAATGTGTATTGTTGGCATTCATTCGTGTTTTTTTCTGTAAACTTAATTAGCACAGACTGAAAGAATTTCAGTGATGCGTTATTTTGTATCCTACACTAACTACACCTCAAAGTGTAGTTACTGCGTTTATCTCCGTTTAAGTCCAGCTGAAGCTCTGTGAAAGCAAATCAAACTGCAGTAAGTGTAGTTACTGCAGTTTTGTCTGGTTTTTGGTTGGATTTCATAGTTACTGCAACTTTTATACTTTTATAACTTTTTTTCAAATATAGAGCAAGACTGAACTTAGAACATTTGTCACATGATAAAACAGATATCTAAAAGTTCAATTTCAATAATAACTCAATTTGGACCAAAATTGTAGTTACTGCGGTTTTGATTTGGAGGGCAGTGTAGGCTGAGCGTACATAACGTTAGCGACACAGTCAAACTGCATTTGTCTGCCTGCACTTTTTTACTTTCACTTTGTTCACTCAGTGTCTAGACAGATCGCGCGTCGTGTTTCAAGCAGCCAGCCAGTGTTGTCGACATAGATTCTACTGAAGCGTACACACACACACACACACACACACACACACACACACACACACACACACACACACACACACACACACACACAGACACACACACACACACACACACACACACGAGATTGAATAGCGACACAAGTGAGGGAAGCTCTGCAGTATGGACTCGTACATCAGCCAATCAACCTGCATGCACTCTCGCTGTACCCGCACACTCTAAAATAATGGTCGCATATGCAACCATTTTGGATATTCACAGGTGTGTTTTTTTTTCCATCAGTCATGTTGTTGTAAACGGCCTGTCTGACTGGCTCCTGGCTCCTCTGGGGGGTGGAGCTGCCCAGCTTTGCCCCGCCTCCCTGCTCAGAGCAACAGGGAACGGGAACACAGACACACGAGCGAAAACATAATCCCCTCCAGGCATTCGCCTGGTCGAGATAATACAATTGTTACATAAGGAACATCGGGAAGTGTTTACAATACCTGCTGCAGGCTGGATGCACAAAGGCATGTGTTTACAAGGACAAGTGTAGCAGAACCCTCTCCCTCATATCAAATACCTCTCTGCCGTTTTCAGCACCAATTCATCAAGCAATGAGGGAACTGGACATTGTTTGTCCAACATTACATAACCACCTGCTCACATAAAGGACTGCAATACAGACACTACCAGGCAGAGGTTTGGCCACACATTTTTCTTGTAAATAATAGGGCTGTCAAACGATAAATTTTATTAATCGCGATTAATCTTGCGATTAACCATAGTTAATCGCGATTAATCGCATCTTTGTATCGCATGTTTAAAACGCCATTATTTTGCATTTCAAAGCATTCTTAATTAGATATTAATCATTCTTACCAGTGTGTCGTGATTGGGAATCAAATGAATGCAAATAAATGTACTTTGTGATCTTGAATTTTAGATTTATTTTCAATTCAATAGAAGTGGAATGTAGAAAGGAGGTAACAATGTCTACAAAATATATCTAGAACCGATACTTCCGGCGGCGGCGCTGTGGAGCAGTCGAAACCCAAAATGACACAGCTGAAGAAGGCTGTGTCTGAGCTAAAAACTTTGGCACTTCCATGTGAATAATGGCTCGGTATTGGAAACTGTGTATTGATAACGTGTACATGTATATCGCGTGAAGCCATTGGAGCCGACTTCCCAGTGGTTAGAGGACCCGCGCATCCGAGACTCTGAAGGAAGAATGACGGCTCCTACACACCGCCCGCGATAAACTCGCCTGTACTCGCACTCTTCCAGTCAGCCCTGCCCCGCTGCTACAGCGTGGTTGGCTGCCTTGCTGGGCGATATGGCCTCTAAAGAATATCGCGATGTTTTTCGGCTATATCGCGATACACGATATATATCTCGATATTTTTGAAATCTCCCATAAATGCTCAATTTAACCCTTCAGGGTTCATACACATTTTGACCAATGGATTTCCATGACTTTTCCATAAGTTCTTAACCTGTATTTTATGCACACCTGGGGTAAAAAAGAAGAAGAAAGAAAGGGCAGATGTAGTGAGCAAAGATGGATGATTTAATATTCCATAGCTCTGACCTAAGCAAATCTGACATCACTATTGTGATATAATATGATTGTTTTAGTAAAGTGTATCACTCAATAGTCAATACAAAAAATAATGGCTTTTAAAGAACCGAAAGCCTAGCTGCTTAGTCTGCAGATAAAACATAAAAGGCAATTTAGACTCTTATTGGCATGACGGCAACATATAAGCTGTCTGAATTTTGCATTGGGGCCAGTTCTATAGTGAGGCATGGAAAGCCTCACTGTATACGCCATCATATCTGTGTCGTTTCACTTTTGACTGAAAAATGATGCCTCTAGATTAAAGAAAAGACACGTATGTGATGTTGACTTTTATGTAAATGTGCGCATTCATTCGTTATAGATCATGACTGCCCCGCAGCTAGCTACGTTAGCTTCACGTTAGCTTGCATGTAACGTTAGCGTTAGTTGCTTTTGGAGACACAAACCCTGGACGTTTCATTTTGAGTAATGCATGAGGTTCTCTATGGTTTACGCCAGCTCTGGGAGTATGAAGTGCTTTAAATGCGGGGATTTTGGTCACAACAAGCTTGTGGAGCGCTGCCTGCTGAAGGTAGCCACAACTAGCTAGCTAACGTTAGCCATAGCCACCACAACAGCTAACGTTAACGCCAAACAAATCCGCTGCCTCCTCCCCACATTTGGTTTAGCGTAACACCAGCTCAGACTTTCCCCTAATCTCAGAAACCTTGCGGGACATGTATTGCAAATTGCAAAAGTGGTTGATTTGTCATCATTTGAAACTTTGACGTAACCATGTGATTCCCCCTCCCTTCCTGAAGTGTGACAGAGCTCTTCCTTGAGAGGGAGAGCTGACAAGAGGAAACGTGAAGCGAGTCATGCCGGCGGCTTAAGATATAAACAATGCGTGACAATTATACTCGAATGTTCGCGATATAGTCATTTCTACATCTCACGTGGCACAAGCCGCGATACATTGAGTATATTCGATATATCGCCCAGCCCTACCTTGCTGTATTTCCGTCTTCAATTGGTCGATTTCAAAATGCCCCTCCTTCCCTCGCTGCCTGGTGTCAGGACATCGCAGGCGACAAGACGAGAGGAGGGGCCAAAACCGAAATAGACCAATTGAAGACGGAAATACAGCAAGGCAGCCAACCAAGCTGCAGGGCGAGTACATGCGAGTTTATCGCTTAGGCTCGCGTTTGGTGAGAAGGGGGTCTGAGTGATGAGTCTCGCGCTAGCTAGCTGGCTGCTAGCTGCCCGCTAGCTACTTTTAGGTGATCGGTCGCCTCAAACTCGATGTACTATGGTGATATTTTAATTCCGTTTTACACAAGGTGCAAGCTACGGCTCTCGACATGTCCACTGTGCCATTTGGGGAGTTTTTTTAAAGTAAAACGAGCCATTTAGAAGCGTATTGCTGTCGTTCTCTTCCATGCCTCCTGCACAAGCAGGAGACAGGAAACCCAACGTACTTTCTTAAGGTTTGATTGATGTCTCCTCTCTCTCGTCTCTGCGTGTGGCTATGCAGGTGAGCCTGTCCACCACGGAGCCACACATTCAATCAGAGCGCGCGTGGATATTTTTTATTTGATTCATTTTAACAGTATAAGTACGGCAATTACCGGATAACGGAAACACTGGGCCCTGATTGGACGAACGCCGTTGTTCGTGCAATCAGGTGCAGCAAGGAACAAATATCGAAGCCCGCCCACAAGCGTGCAGTTCTGTGGAGCGAGGGCGGCCTCTAGTGGATAAGATCCATTAGACAGGGGAAAATTGGTCATGAACAATTGGGAGAAAAGACGATAGGGGGAGCAGCCTGGTTCTGGGGTAAACAAATGAAATGTCTGCTCCTTTTCATCAGCCAGACTGTTTGGCAGACTGAAGCAGGTATATCAGAGTTCCTGCACAGACTGTTTGTCAGACTGAAGCAGGTATATCAGAGTTCCTGCACAGACAGGAAAGGGAAGCCATTCAGCAAGAAAGCACGAAGGTGCCGGCGCCTGCTTCAAAATCTAACTGTACTTAGAATCCTTTGCTACAGAATCCTTTGCTTCCTGAACGCCTCACGCAAAAACAAAAGCCTTTCAAGAGAAACTCTTTCCAGCCAAGGTGGAGTGTGGACGGTGGTGAAGCGTGTGCGTTCATGGCACACATTCTAATTTTAAGATGAAAAAAGTTGAACATTGAGGAAAAGCGCCCTGATCGTCTTTTTCGCTCTTTCTCCCTTTTCTCCTCCCGAGGGATTTTCAACCTCTGTTGCTGCCAGAATTAGCAATAATCTGGCTTTCATGTTGACAGTGAACAACATCAAACAGACAAAACTAGCTGGCTACCGTCCGTGTGGTCGTTGTGTTCTGATCCGTACTGCACGCGACTACAGGGGGAAACAAACGGAGTGCAAAAAAACGCTCCGTGCGCTGTGTTTTGTGCACAATGGAAGCGCTCTCAACATGAATTTCATAGCGTTCTGACTGAAAAAAGCGCTTTGGGTGTGAACGCCGCCTAAGGGGGCTATGTGATCGTACAATCTTTACAAGACCACTGTGGGTCTATATCTATAGAAGTTTAGCAATGAGGGCTCTGTTCTGTTTACATTTTTGTCCCACTGACAGGCGCACACACACACACACAAGGAGGTATTGTGACATCACTGATGATGTCATCAGTGATGTCATAAGGGGGCACACACACTGATGATGTCAGCAGTGATGTCATAAGGGGGCACACACACACAAGGAGGCATTGTGACATCATTGATGATGTCATCAGTGATGTCATACAACTGATGATGTCATCAGTGATGTCATAAGGGGGCACACACACACAAGGAGGCATTGTGACATCGCTGATGATGGAATGGAGATGCCTAGTATAGAATCAAATGAGAAGAAGGATGGAGAATGATGTCACAGCTTCGAAACATCTGACTCTCTTCACTAACACATCTGCATCCATCTTTAAAGGGGGACTAACCCCCTAGATATGTATCAGAACAGTGATTTGAAAATACCTATGGAAAAAACCAAGAAATGACATCTCTTGTCTATACTAAACTCTTTGGCTGTGTTCAAGTCAAGATTTTTTTTCGGAAATTGACGCCATTACAGTTTGCCTACCGCCTCAAAAATATTTTTTTTGAGAGGGGCAATATCTTTATAAATATCAACAACTAGCCAACGCTGGTGGCATGTATGGAAAGAGTGTTGCTAAAAATGGTTGATAGTTATATCAATTTGGCCATTCAGTGGCGAACTAGAAATTTAATTATTTTTGTCCCATTTTGTCCCATGTGTGTGTGCGTGGCTTGTCTAAACTTACGTTAAAAGAGCCTCGCTGCTCGCAGCACACAGCACAGTGAGGACAAACCTCTCGCTCTGGGGTAACACAATGCGAGATTTCTCCACGTAATTCTCTCGTCTAACTAGAGATAAACCGCGCAATGAAATCCGTTTTTAATTTGCGTTTTGGGGCTTTTCGTGATTCTTGTTGAAAGTTACAACACCTCTGATTTTTCCTCTCAGGGCGCAGGCAGAGCAGGACAGAGCTCTTCTCCTCCTCGGAGCACACACACACAGACAGAGCCAGTTGCTCTGCTCTGCTGACTTTCATTTCCTGAGAAGTTGGCGTTGCTTGCACACAGTGATGATATTATATTAGCCGATATGTTTAGAGAAGCTTTGTCACGTTGTCACGTCGTAGTATAGCGTTATACCTTACATTCCCGCTAAACTGCGACGAGATTTGTTTGCTGAAATGTCAGACTGTTGAAAGCCCCCGCCTCTCACTGCTGCTGTGTGCTGCTGCTGCTGCGGGTGCATGAGCGAGCAGACTGGCCGAGAGAAAGTGCTTCCAAGTCGGACTGATAGCCGCGGAAATGTCAGACTGTGCACAGAGAGCCCAGCTGCTGCTGCGGAGGTTTTACAGTACGACTCTCTCCCGCCTGCCTGGGCTGGAGACAGTGCTTACAACTCGGACTGATAATATCATTCGAGCTTATCCAGGTAAGATATTAATAAAGTAGTGACACATTCAGCGGGAAACTAACTATAATTAAGACATGTGCCAACTTTGACGACGTTTGGTTCAGTATTTTAAGAGCAAACAAGATTTTTTTTTACTTCAGTTAGAGCCCTCTGGAGCCTGATACTAAGTGAGGTTTTTCCATCTTGCCTAGTTGTATAGGCTTTGGAGATGCACCAGATGCACGCGCTAAACCCACTGTGACGTCAGGTTGTACCAAATATCCCATTCATTTGAGAAAAGAAAAAAAAGCAGTCTTCCACCCTTAGAGGGCGCTTATGCCAGATATGCTGCTGAAAAATGATACAAATGGTAAAATGGCAACAGTTTGGTGTCAAATGTGGAAATTCTGACCAGAATTCTTCACACATCACCCCCAAAGTCATATATATTGGTTAAAAGCTGAAAAAAAGTGTTTTGGGGGTTAGTTACACCTTTAAAGTGGGATGTTCAAGCTCAAAAGCACAAGAAGAAACGCCGACATGCATTTGGCTATTGTCTCTCCATTGTCAGTGTTTGTGGCTGCATCACTCTGACACTTATGTAAGCGGCTCTTCTCTCACAGGAGGAAGAGACCAGAATGATGTGTTCACTGGCAGGACGTGGGCTGAATGTGGCTCCTCCCACATAATGCTCTGTCTATTAACACCAAACACAGAGCTCTCGACTCAACACAGGAAAACACTCCAGTGGAGAGGATGCACTAGCTACCTCCATCACACACACCACGTTTCAAACTGATAAAGATATGACATCATAGCTAGCACATTTCAAACTGATAAAGATATGACATCATATCGAGCACATTTCAAACTGATAAAGATATGACATCATATCGAGCACATTTCCAGTGTATTGGCAACACTTTAGAACTATCTATATTCAACATCTGGTTTTGGATACAGTTACTCAACAACAGTAAATAAATTATAGGCTAAATCACATTTGGAGACTATTGCTGGCTGGGCAAATAGCAATGTCCTTGAGAGAAAGTGCAAACTTCAAAATGTGCTTTGCTGTCAACACATTTTCATTTCATTTAAAAAAAGGGAATAAAGTAATTGCTGTTCCTGCCATGTGTTTTAAATCTCTGCTTTCAAAAAGCCTCATTGAGCTGAATAGACAAATTAGACCATCAGAGCCCCTGCTGAACGTCTACACTCACTCACACTAAAGGAGTTTGCACACAAAGTCTGTTTTTTTTCTCCATATTTTTTTTTTTTAATGTCATCCGGAAAAAACGCACAGAAACCTTGCACACTGTGTCCGATCCGTTTTAGTCGTTCTATTTACAATACGAGGGGCGGCTGTGGCTCAGGAGGTAGAGCGGGTCGTCCACTAATCAGAAGGTCGTGGTTCGATCCCCGGCTCCTCCAGTCCACATGCCGAAGTGTCCTTGGGCAAGACACTGAACCCCAAATTGCTCCCGATGGCTGTGCCAGCACCCTGCGTGGCAGCTTGCCGCCTTCGGTGTGTGAATGGGTGAATGTAGGCACATTGTAAAGCGCTTTGGATAAAAGCGCTATATAAATGCAGTCCATTTACCATTTATACGAGACAAATATTCGTGGTCTCCTGCAGCACCGCTCCCCGGGGAGAGGGAGCAGAGAGGGGCCAGTGAGGTGGAGCTCCCCGGGGGAGAGGGAGCAGAGAGGGGCCAGTGAGGTGGAGCTCCCCGGGGGAGAGGGGGCAGAGAGGGGCCAGTGAGGTGGAGCTCCCCGGGGGAGAGGGAGCAGAGAGGGGCCAGTGAGGTGGAGCTCCCCGGGGGAGAGGGGGCAGAGAGGGGCCAGTGAGGTGGAGCTCCCCGGGGGAGAGGGAGCAGAGAGGGGCCAGTGAGGTGGAGCTCCCCCGGGGAGAGGGAGCAGAGAGAGGCCAGTGAGGTGGAGCTCCCCCGGGGAGAGGGAGCAGAGAGAGGCCAGTGAGGTGGAGCTCCCCCGGGGAGAGGGAGCAGAGAGAGGCCAGTGAGGTGGAGCTCCCTGGGGGAGAGGGAGCAGAGAGGGGCCAGTGAGGTGGAGCTCCCCGGGGGAGAGAGGGGCCAGTGAGGTGGAGCTCCCTGGGGGAGAGGGAGCAGAGAGGGACCAGTGAGGTGGAGCTCCCCCGGGGAGAGGGAGCAGAGAGGGGCCAGTGAGGTGGAGCTCCCCGGGGGAGAGAGGGGCCAGTGAGGTGGAGCTCCCTGGGGGAGAGGGAGCAGAGAGGGGACCAGTGAGGTGGAGCTCCCTGGGGGAGAGGGAGCAGAGAGGGGACCAGTGAGGTGGAGCTCCCTGGGGGAGAGGGAGCAGAGAGGGGCCAGTGAGGTGGAGCTCCATGGGGGAGAGGGAGCAGAGAGGGGCCAGTGAGGTGGAGCGAGACGCTGCCTCTCCACTCAGACTGGAGTCCCACTCACCCACTCCTCTGTCTCTCAAACACAGACACACACGGGTCAAACAGCTAAAAGCAAAAGGCTTTTTGACTGATGCGGAAGAAACGCAGAAAATCTAACCTGTTCCGAAAACGTTAATGACGGATGAAAGTTTCAGAGTCAGTGTGTAAACATGAGCGGCACAACATGAGGTCGTATTTATTTTAAAACGTGCGACAATTTTGGACGAAAAATACGGACTTGGTGTGCAAAAGCCACACACACACACACACACAAAGACACAGACACAGACACACACGTCGTCTAACAGAATGGGAACTGCTTGTGACTTGTGGTGTTGTTGTTGAGATTGAGATCCCGTAAAGCAGCTGGTCAGTTCCTCTGAGGCCTGGCAGGAAAGTACAGGCTGTATTTCTGACAGCACTTCAACAGAAAGGTGACATCATCCACACACGCGCGCGCACGCACACGCACGCACGCACGCACGCACGCACGCACGCACACACACACACACACACACACACACACACACACACACACACACACACACACACACACACACACACACACACACACACAAATCTCTCTGCTTTAGGGGTATTGAATGAATTCCTGTCAAACAGCTCCACATATAATTGACTATTTACAGTACTACTGATACCTGTATTATGCAGTTGCAGTACTCTTCTGCTGGGTAGCGCCCATGTGTGACCAACATGCAGGATACAATGGGCAATGGGCAAAAAAAAACGTAAGACTGCTCCGATCAGGATTTCTGGGGCCGATCCCCGATTGCTTCCGAGCAGTACCAATATCAACAGAGAGAGGGAGTGTGAGAGGGAGAGAGAGAGAGAGAGAGAGAGAGAGAGGAAGTGTGAGAGGGAGAGAGAGAGGGAGTGTGAGAGAGAGGGAGTGTGAGAGGGAGAGAGAGAGAGAGGGAGTGTGAGAGGGAGAGAGACAGAGGGAGTGTGAGAGGGAGAGAGAGAGGGAGTGTGAGAGAGAGAGAGAGGAAGTGTGAGAGGGAGAGAGAGGGAGTGTGAGAGGGAGAGAGAGGGAGTGTGAGAGGGAGAGAGAGTGTGAGAGGGAGAGAGAGAGTGTGAGAGGGAGAGAGAGAGAGGGAGTGTGAGGGAGAGAGAGAGGGAGTGTGAGAGGGAGCGAGAGAGGGAGTGTGAGAGGGAGAGAGAGAGGGAGTGTAAGAGGGAGAGAGAGAGGGAGTGTGAGAGGGAGCGAGAGAGGGAGTGTGAGAGGGAGAGAGAGAGAGAGGGAGTGTGAGAGGGAGAGAGAGAGTGTGAGAGGGAGAGAGAGAGAGGGAGTGTGAGAGGGAGAGAGAGAGAGAGAGGGAGTGTGAGAGGGAGAGAGAGAGTGTGAGAGGGAGAGAGAGAGAGAGAGTGTGAGAGAGAGGGAGTGTGAGAGAGGGAGTGTGAGAGGGAGAGAGACAGAGGGAGTGTGAGAGGGAGAGAGAGAGGGAGTGTGAGAGAGAGAGAGAGGAAGTGTGAGAGGGAGAGAGAGGGAGTGTGAGAGGGAGAGAGAGGGAGAGAGAGTGTGAGAGGGAGAGAGAGAGTGTGAGAGGGAGAGAGAGGGAGTGTGAGCGGGAGAGAGAGAGGGAGTGTGAGAGGGAGCGAGAGAGGGAGTGTGAGAGGGAGAGAGAGAGGGAGTGTAAGAGGGAGAGAGAGAGGGAGTGTGAGAGGGAGCGAGAGAGGGAGTGTGAGAGGGAGAGAGAGAGAGTGTGAGAGGGAGAGAGAGAGTGTGAGAGGGAGAGAGAGAGAGGGAGTGTGAGAGGGAGAGAGAGAGAGAGGGAGTGTGAGAGGGAGAGAGAGAGTGTGAGAGGGAGAGAGAGAGAGAGTGTGAGAGGGAGCGAGAGAGAGGGAGTGTGAGAGGGAGAGAGAGAGGGAGTGTGAGAGGGAGCGAGAGAGGGAGTGTGAGAGGGAGAGAGAGAGGGAGTGTAAGAGGGAGAGAGAGAGGGAGTGTGAGAGGGAGCGAGAGAGGGAGTGTGAGAGGGAGAGAGAGAGGGAGTGTGAGAGGGAGCGAGAGAGGAAGTGTGAGAGGGAGAGAGAGAGAGGGAGTGTGAGAGGGAGAGAGAGAGAGAGGGAGTGTGAGAGGGAGAGAGAGAGAGAGGGAGTGTGAGAGGGAGAGAGAGAGAGAGGGAGTGTGAGAGGGAGAGAGAGAGTGTGAGAGGGAGAGAGAGAGAGGGAGTGTGAGAGGGAGAGAGAGAGAGAGGGAGTGTGAGAGGGAGAGAGAGAGTGTGAGAGGGAGAGAGAGAGAGAGAGTGTGAGAGACAGAGAGAGATCAAAGTAACGCAATGATGAGACGGCAACACAGACATCTTTATGCAAAGTTGTTGTCTTTTTCAGACACCTGGTAGTTCGTTTAATCAATCTATGGGCAGAAGTGCCAGACCGGCGAAGACATTTTAGCGACACAGAGAATGTCTCGCCTGTTTTACGTCATCCGATCAGCTCTTCTGATCCACCTTTATAGAGACCACCGATCAAACAATTTACAACCAATATCGGCCGATCGTTATTAGAGCCCGACCGATATATCGTATCGGCCGATATTTTGGCCGATATTGCAGATTTTTTTTTTTTTTTTTTAAGTTATAGACAGCATGCTGTGTAGGCCCTATATTTGATATTTTTTCTTAACTGTTCTATTGTGTTTTTGTATTTCTAGTTATTTATAATTATTAAATTCCCAGTTAAGTTTCATTGCATTGATGTCATTTTGGACAATAAAGTTTATTAATAAGCTGTAAAATATCCTGCCTACATTACATATTTCAATTAATGTCAACTCATATCTTTGTCAAGTGTTTGATATTTGAGGGATCATTGCAAAAAAATCATGTAATATAATGTGTATATATAATGTAAGAATATCGGCCAATGGGGGGTACGGTGGTGCAGTGGTAAGCCCTGTCGCCTCACAGCTAGAAGGTCCTGGGTTCGATTCCCACCTGGGACGCTGTGAACGCTGAAGGAATGCGTGCCCGTCCGCATGTCCTCGAGTGCCCACCGCCCGGGTGGGGTCGCCAAAAAGGGCCTTTCTGTGTGGAGTTTGCATGTTCTCCCCGTGCCTCCCGGGGGTTTCCTTCATATAGGAACCCCTTCACCAAAACATGCAATATCCTGGTTGCTGATGTGGTGCCTCCACTGGTCGTTCGGGGCGCCTGTTCGGAGGGAGGGGAACTCGTTGGAATAGCGTGATCCTCCCACGTGCTATGTCCTACCGGTGAAGCTTCCCCTGTCAGGTGAAAAGAAGCGGCTGGCTAACTGCCCATGTCTCGGAGGAAGCATGGAGCCAGTTTCGGCTCTCCCCAGATCGGCAGAGGGTGGAGCAGCAACCAGGATAAATAAATTAAAAATTAGCACTATTCGATCGATATCGGATTTTTTTTACTCCCTAATATCGGTATCGGCCTCAAAACTCCAGTATCGGTCGGGCTCAATTATTGGTGCCCGATCGATCGGAAAAACCCTTACAAAAAAAGTGAACTTGGAAGTCCTCCGATGTTTCTGAGACCTGTGTAGCACCTGGAGAATAAGGCGCTCAGCCTTGTAAAACACTCCTTTTACCACACAATTTACAATCATGCAAATTTCTGTGCAAGAGGTGATTTTCAAAGTAAAGCTATTGAACAGCAGATGGAGGAACATTCATCTTATCCAGAGGTGCCTGGGGGACGCACATGAAACGAAAAGTGCTTTCAAAGCACGTACAAGATTGATGATTATGCAACTGGAGCTAAAGTGGATTCTTTCTCTGGTCCTCCTGTCTAAAGTCCATTGTTTCATTATTTTCCTTTCCTCTGAACAACCTCCAGAGAGAGCAGTTCAAAGCGCTAGAACAAAAGGTTGTCAATTAAGGCTGCAAGTTCCCTCTCTGACACCAGAGGGTGGAGGTTCCCTCTCTGTAGAAGGGGACAGCGCCCCCTGGCACCAGAGGGTGGAAGTTCCCTGAGACACCTGAGTGGAGGTATGAGGGTATATAGAGGGGCGACGCTGGTCTTTGCCGTTGCAAATGAGCAAACTGGAATGGAGAGACGCATGTTGAACAGGGCCCATTTTGGCACAGAGCACAACCTGTCTCAGCCAAAACCACATTCATTACCGCGCACTATCACTCTGAGCTCTCGTGTGTGTGTGTGTGTGTGCGTGTGTGTGTGTAGTGGTAGTGAACTATGAGGAAAATTGTCTTACAAACTATGAAAGCACCATCACAGCTGTTCGCATACTAACCCCGCCCCCTTTTAAATGAATAGAAAGACAATCTGGTTATTTGTCTCCTGCACAGCCTGTAAACAGCTGCAGAGAGGACAGCATGTTAACATACTGTGCACTTTATTCTTCTGCTTTGACTATTGTGAAACTCACTCATTTGATGTTTTAGTCTCATAAGAAAATAAGTATATACAGTATATAATATTCACCTTATGTTCAGACGCGGGGGTGGGCCAAATTATTCCGGGTCGTGTTAACACTTCCGGCGGTCACGGCGCCAAATATAAAAGAACGTCGAGGAAGAGAGTTGTTTTTGTAGAGGACAGTGCAGGGGGTAAAACAAAGAACGTAGCCTACTACTTTGAGCTCGGTACACAGCAAGCAAGCGAGTATCCACTGTTAGCCAGGTCAGATAACGTTATCGTCGATAATGACGAGCACTTTCTTGTCAAACATACCTGGACTCCAACAAAGAAAGCTTCAGATGGTTTTCTCTCCTCCGAGCGCAGCTCGAGCCACTTACGTCAATAAGACCCGCAGACGTTAACGTAATTCCCTGGAATGCGAGACTTAACGAGCCAGTTACATGGCGTTGCATTCTTAGACATTGCCATTTGCTTTTATTTGGTATGTTGCATACAATTGGCTAAATTATTAGTTAATTCAGAGTTAGATGAAATTGGAGCAGCCGGCCATTTTCTTTTTCTTTAGCCGGAAGTCGTCACACGACCACACAACCGGGTCGAATAGGCGTGGCTACATAAGGTGAATAGAGCCTGACGAAGACCAGTGATGTCCTGTTTTGATGAAGCTGTGGCTGAGTGCAAAGCGGGAAAGCAGTCTCAACTAAAACGAGCCCGTCGTGTTTGTGTTCGGAGCAGACAAATCAGCTGACGAACAAAGAGCGGGAAAGTCAGAGCCCATGATTTACTGCAACTCACAGACACACGCGCGCACACACACACACACACGCACACGCACACGCACACTCTGCATATGTGACAGCTGACGTCATGATGTGATGGATGAAAGTGGTCTGCAGGGATCTTAATCTGTGTTGAGTTAATGGAGAGGAGAAACGCTGGCTCGCCTCGTAGCTAGTGAGTAGTGAGCTGAGGCGGGCAGAGACGTACGGGAAGTTGATCCTTACTCATTCGCAAAATGTCTGACTCTAAATAACTGCCTGAGCGTGCCATTAGAGGCTTACGCTGATCACAGAGTTAAACGTGAGACCGATCTCAACTCGGGCTAAACATGAGAACATCTTTACCTACCTGAAAACAAGTCAGAAGGATTTTTTTTTACTCCCGCCGAATAAGGTAGTAAATGGCAGAAAGCAGTGTGAGAGCACTGACTGACTCAAGATACCGGCTCTTGCAGACGAGTGCCAGTACACACAGCGCTGTGGCACGAGCTGTGTTTATAGAGGAGGATAAGAAGAACAATGGTCTGAGAGAGCTGCCTATTCCTCCTCTTGAGCTGGCCTGGCACACTGCTGCAGGGCCGAGGATGTGAGGGGAGGGAGGGAGGGAGGGAGAGGACAAGGGAAGAGGAGAGGAGAGGACAAGGGAAGAGGAGAGGAGAGGGGAAACTGGAGAAAAACACAGAGGAGTCTTCAATAGAAAAAGTTGAGTCTCCAGCTCTGCGGTGCCACCAAGGGGATGCCATGACTTGACTTGGGAGGCAAAGTGGGCTCAATGGGTCAAGCTTAATCGATGTGAACTTTGCAATGAACCCAGGCCAGAAGAACCTGGCAGCTGAGATGTAGGTCAGAAGAACCTGGCAGCTGAGATGTAGGTCAGAAGAACCTGGCAGCTGAGATGTAGGTCAGAAGAACCTGGCAGCTGAGATGTAGGTCAGAAGAACCTGGCAGCTGAGATGTAGGTCAGAAGAACCTGGCAGCTGAGATGAACTCAGGTCAGAAGAACCTGGCAGCTGAGATGTAGGTCAGAAGAACCTGGCAGCTGAGATGTAGGTCAGAAGAACCTGGCAGCTGAGATGTATCAGGTCAGAAGAACCTGGCAGCTGAGATGTAGGTCAGAAGAACCTGGCAGCTGAGATGTATCAGGTCAGAAGAACCTGGCAGCTGAGATGTAGGTCAGAAGAACCTGGCAGCTGAGATGTAGGTCAGAAGAACCTGGCAGCTGAGATGTAGGTCAGAAGAACCTGGCAGCTGAGATGAACTCGGGTCAGAAGAACCTGGCAGCTGAGATGAACTCGGGTCAGAAGAACCTGGCAGCTGAGATGAACTCGGGTCAGAAGAACCTGGCAGCTGAGATGGAGGAATCCCCTCGGTGTCTGGAAAAGACAGTATATCCTTCTCTTCATGTAGTTTCACTTCAATTCAGATTCATATTGAAATGGTCTCTTAAGAGAGAGTGATGTCGCATGACAATAATAAACTGTTGTCAATTCATGATACGTTCTCATCTCTTAACTTTAATAATTATTAGCGACATTGCGTTCGCTTTACCGCACCATTTTGACGAAAAGAGAGCTGAGGCAGAAGGCTAAGCTCTCGATCTACTGGTCGATCTTCGTTCCTACCCTCACTTACGGTCATGAAGGATGGGTCATGACCGAAAGAACAAGATCACGCATACAAACGGCCAAAATGGGTTTTCTCAGGAGGGTTGCTGGCATTTCCCTTAGGGATAAGGAGAGAAGCTCAGTCATCTGTGAGAGACTCGAAGTAGAGCCGATGCTCCTTTGCATAGAAAGGAGCCAGTCGAGATGGTTCAGGCATCTGGTAAGGATGCCACCTGGTCGCCTCCCTAGGGAGGTGTCCTGGGCACGTCCAGCTGGGAGGAGACCATGGGTCAGACCGAGGGCTAGGTGGAGAGCTTATATCTCCACGCTGGCCTGGGAACGCCTCGGGATCCCCCAGTCAGAGCTGGCTAATGTGGCCAGGGAAAGGGAAGTTTGGGGTCCCCTGCTGGACACAGTATGCTATAGTCCACGACCTGATCCCGGATAAGTGGTTAAAGATGGATGGATGGATACTCAGCGCTTATGAGAAGGTTATTTATTAACTCCAGTCAGGTGTGACATTTCCTCACATGGAAAGTCAGAGCCTGCCAAGGCCATCACATCGCCATCGTTTTGCTGCCAGGTAATTGGGGTGGTTCTGAATAGTTTGATGCCAAGATTGATCTTTTAATTATTAGAGGAGCGCCACTCAATTTCATACCACCTTAGTCTTCTTTATGCCTGATGACATTATTATAACAAGATAATGTTTATTATAATGATGACATATTAGGGTTTCAAGTCTTAGTTCTGTGGTTTTGGAAGAAAGTATTTCATGTTTGCACACATTCATTTAACCCTAGAACACTAACGTGATTTAAAGTCACACCATCACTAACGTCGGGTGTATTTCACCCAATGCAATATACCCCATAAAACATACTTCTCATCAAAATATCTTAAAGTACAACAATACATGGCAAATTGAGGTACTCTTCTTTTGTTTTTAAATGTGAAATATCACAAAAAACACAAAAAAGTTTATTATGGGGGACACTATAAAAAATATGTCAAATTCGGGAAAAATGAGGTAATCGTTATAAAAAAATCCCCCCCCTCCCAAAAAAAACAGGAGCTCCCAACTTCTCCTTCGGTCACCCATTCATGGGACTTGTGTGGTGAAAAAAAAAAAAAGTCACCACAATACCATTGTAACTAACCCGAAGATATTTTACCCTCTTGCAAGGATGAGGTTAGGCGCGCTTCCACCCGAGACAGCCCAACAGGCTGGTCCGGTGCTCTCAGAGAATGGGCAAGTATAAACTTGAAAGAAAACACTTTAGGTCCAAAAAAAACCCAAAGTAGGCCACTGGAGCACACGGAGCACACGGATCAGAGTTGATGAAGACGCATGGCGTCGAAACGTTAGTTTTTCAATAAAATTTTTCAAAAAGGATCCGTGTGCTCCAGTGGCCTACTTTGGTTTTTTTTTGGACCTAAAGTGTTTTCTTTCAAGTTCATATTTTACCCTCTATCACTAAGGTCGGGTGAAAATCACCCGAACACGTAGCCGGTAGAAAAAACCATGAATGGGAGCAGGGAAACAAACCTACATTCAATGACGTCAGTGAGCATCCTGAAGGTACCTAAGGACCCGCCCACCTCAGACAGCAGCAAGACAATGAAAATCACGTGAATTCAATTGTCCGGGTGAAAATCACCCGACGTTAGTGTTCTAGGGTTAAAACACTGACACTGATGAAGCCCTGATGGGCAAAACGCCTGTTAAATAAAAATAGACTTTTTATCAGCATGAATTAATGCAGGCCTCCTCGATTTTTGGATATGGGACCACACTAGGTCAACCCACCACCAACAACTCAGAAAGAGATTCAGTGTGCAGCAGGGTTTGCTCCCATTCACACATACTTACTGGACTGTACAACACTGAAGGGACATTATGTGATGACTTATATTAAGCCCCATTTCCATTCCAGTAGACTGTAGATCTCAGAGGCTTGACGCATGTTTAAAGTGAGGTGATGAATGCCTCGGGGATGGCTGGAATGTGAATGAGCTCAGGGCTGATGCAAACACACACAGAGTACTTCCACTGGCACACAACCTTTTTTAAATGCTTCTGAATACCCAGACAAACCAGGATCCTCACTTTGGAAAGTCCAAACATGAATCGTCTGTATGCCAGGCACGGTGGCACTGTAGTGCTGGCACTGGCGCCGGAACAAGGGGGACATGGGGACATTTTGTCCCCCTTAAAATTTGGTCCCCCAATTTTTTTTTTTTTTTTTTTTTTTTAATCTGAGGGGGCACCTGCCCCTGACGCTTAGAGCCCACTTTACACTGTTTACACAGCCTGTGATGCTTGTTAAAGCCGTGATCGTTGTGGGATTATTACACCTGAGACAGACAGACCCAGGGATCAAGTTACAGAGAGCCCACTTTACACTGTTTACACAGCCTGTGACACTTGTTAAAGCCGTGATCATTGTGGGATTATTACACCTGAGAGACAGACAGACCTGGACTCTGTACTGCACTCACTGTCATTGGCTGCTGCTATAATCGTATACGGTTATTGTTATTTTATTTTTGTGTTGAGATGACAAGTTTTGCACTGTGTTTCGAAGTGATAATAATAATAATAATAAGTTCAGTGTTTCTGCCTGTGTTGCTGTCTGTTGTAGTGTAATTATAAAATGACCTAAAGGGAGAGCAGGTCACAAAGTGAGTGAGAAAAGGAAAAATACTCAATAATTACATCACTACAGTATAATCTCTACAGTATAGGAAAAATACTGAATAATTACATCACTACAGTATAATCCTAATGTTAATTTAAAATGAGATATTCATCTAAATATGGCTAAAAATCATCCAAACGTCCATAAAAACGTCAATTTTTCGTCGGCGCCCTAAAAAGAAAGAAAAAAAATATATATATTTTTGAAAAAAAATAAAAAAAATAAAAAAAATTGTCCCCCTTATTGCAAACTCGTTCCGGCGCCACTGAGTGCTGGGTCCTGGGTTTTTCACCTGGGTGGCTGTGGTGCTGTGGGCATGCCCCCCCAACCTCTCATGTACTTTCTCACTTAGAAGCTGTGAGAGAACTTGAACGAGTATGTGCAAGTGAGACCGATAAAAAAACTTTCATTTCAATCCATCTGGAGTCAACAGAATGTGTGAAATTTGTACGGTGGATCAGAAAGCGAGGGAGTTGTGTGCTCAAAGAGAGTGAGAGAAAGAAAGAAAGAGAGAGAGGGAGCAACCGAAATATATGAGTATATAACGAGTAATTAGTAAGTAAGTAATAACGAGTATAAGAGAAAGTGGCATCAGTGGTTTCCTACTGTGATGAGTGGAGACTGGCTGCCTCTCTCTGCTGATGTCTATGACAGAACTAAACAGCCTACCTGTAGACTGGCTGCCTCTCTCTGCTGATGTCTATGACAGAACTAAACAGCCTACCTGTAGACTGGCTGCCTCTCTCTGCTGATGTCTATGACAGAACTAAACAGCCTACCTGTAGACTGGCTGCATCTCTCTGCTGATGTCTATGACAGAACCAAACAGCCTACCTGTAGACTGGCTGCCTCTCTCTGCTGATGTCTATGACAGAACTAAACAGCCTACCTGTAGACTGGCTGCCTCTCTCTGCTGATGTCTATGACAGAACTAAACAGCCTACCTGTAGACTGGCTGCCTCTCTCTGCTGATGTCTATGACAGAACTAAACAGCCTACCTGTAGACTGGCTGCATCTCTCTGCTGATGTCTATGACAGAACTAAACAGCGTACCTGTAGACTGGCTGCCTCTCTCTGCTGATGTCTGACAGAACTAAACAGCCTACCTGTAGACTGGCTACCTCTCTCTGCTGATGTCTATGACATAACTAAACAGCCTACCTGTAGACTGGCTGCATCTCTCTGCTGATGTCTATGACAGAACTAAACAGCCTACCTGTAGACTGGCTGCATCTCTCTGCTGATGTCTGACAGAACTAAACAGCCTACCTGTAGACTGGCTGCCTCTCTCTGCTGATGTCTATGACAGAACCAAACAGCCTACCTGTAGACTGGCTGCCTCTCTCTGCTGATGTCTATGACAGAACTAAACAGCCTACCTGTAGACTGGCTACCTCTCTCTGCTGATGTCTATGACATAACTAAACAGCCTACCTGTAGACTGGCTGCATCTCTCTGCTGATGTCTATGACAGAACCAAACAGCCTACCTGTAGACTGGCTGCATCTCTCTGCTGATGTCTATGACAGAACCAAACAGCCTACCTGTAGACTGGCTGCCTCTCTCTGCTGATGTCTATGACAGAACTAAACAGCCTACCTGTAGACTGGCTGCCTCTCTCTGCTGATGTCTATGACAGAACCAAACAGCCTACCTGTAGACTGGCTGCCTCTCTCTGCTGATGTCTATGACAGAACTAAACAGCCTACCTGTAGACTGGCTGCATCTCTTTGCTGATGTCTATGACAGAACTAAACAGCCTACCTGTAGACTGGCTGCCTCTCTCTGCTGATGTCTATGACAGAACTAAACAGCCTACCTGTAGACTGGCTGCATCTCTCTGCTGATGCCGATGACCGCTCCGGGAGGGAAGCCATCAAACTCCTGGAAGAGATCCCTGATGTTGGTCCTGTATTTCAAGTCCAGGTCCAGCTGCACGATGTGCGTCAGATCTGAAAGAAAAGCCCTCCATTTAAAAAACATCAAAAACATCTTTATGACAAAACATTTCACACTCATGTGCCGTTGTAGGCGGGATTTCTCAAAAGCAATTTTTCCATGTCTTCACATGCGTTTCCTACCAATAAGGTGCTTTACAATTCACACAGCTCATTGACTGTTGATTTTAAATCACCTGTTATTTTCAAACGAAGATGGCCGTTTGGTGATGTAACTGAATACTATGGATAGCCTTAAAGTCATAACCCACAACCTCATCTATAACTTCACAAAATTCTTACTAAAGAGGCTGTGTGTGCCCCTTCGCGCGCACACAGTGCACAATAATACCCTATGCCTGCCGGCAGGGGAAGGGGTTTGGGGTCTGGACCACGTCCGGGGCCTCCCACCCTGGGTTCCCACAGTAAAGCCTGGCCATTTCTGCCTATTTCACGTCAATACTGGCAACAGGTTTTTTTCTAACTCATTTCAGCCTTTTCTTGCCCAAGGTGCAGAGGCTTAAAATTTGTTATGCATTATCATTTTAACACAACTTCATAACCTTCATAAAAGGAAGTTAACTTCATAACCAAAACAATTTAAGACTTGTCAAAATCATACTTAAAGACATTTTATATAAATGCAGTCGAATTTAAGACATTTTAACGCCTAAAATACAGATTGAGATTTTAGACTTTTTAATACTTTGTAAGGACCTGCGGAAAGCCTGCTTATTAGTAGTGAGATGATATAAACGACTAACCAAATGGTCTAAAACTAGAAAGACAGACATAATTGATGGATTTTATTATGTTGTGACTGATGACAGTGAGTTGTAATACAGTATATATACAATGTGAGCGGTCTGTTTTCCAAAATTTATGAGCCCAGGAAATATAGTTATTTATTTCTTTATTTTCTCACTCAACACTGCGGTTGAATTTATTTTAGACAAATATTTCATTGACAACTACATCATCTAGCGATTAAAAGACTACCGTACTTAATTCATCATTCCCATACGTAGTTCTCAGGAAAAGCGTAGGGTCAGTAAGGTTAGACTCTGGCAGACTCCTGAACAGCTGAACATGCACCCTGGCGATAGATCATGGACTATGCGCAATTATGAGGGTCATGCATAGGTATATTTGTCTTCCATGTTATATATTGTTTAGCCTACTTCACAAAAGGAATGTCCATCATGTCATAAATGTGTAGAAAGACGATCATAGCAGCAAGTTAATGTTTGGCAGCTGCAAGCCTGTGTACACTGAAGGATTAGCACTGTAAAATCATAACAGCAGTATCCAGGATACACAGACGCTCATCTGTTCATTGTTCTCAACTTCCTGTTTTTCTGGTTGGCATGGCGATGAAAGGTTGGGAAACACTCAGGGCTCTGGGCCGGTGTGCCATGGACACAACATCATTACAAGTACTGCATTGGTGAAGCACTTGCGATGCCAATTTGACAGGGCCTGTCACAGATGCAAAGGAATGCCTGTAGCACCCTGGGGGAGGGGGTTGGATGAGTGGAGGGTTCAGTGGATGAGTGGAGGGTTCAGTGGGAGTGGGTTAGATGAGTGGAGGGTTCAGTGGAGGGGGTTGGATGAGTGGAGGGTTCAGTGGAGGGGGTTGGATGAGTGGAGGGTTCAGTGGAGGGGGTTGGATGAGTGGAGGGTTCAGTGGGAGGGGGTTGGATGAGTGGAGGGTTCAGTGGGACACTGGTACTGGCCTACAGGGCAGTACACCAGTCAGCTCCCCGGTACCTGCAATCCATGGTCAGGTTCCAAACCTCTCACCGCTCCCTTCGCTCCTCCACCAGTGCAGGTCGCCTCGCCCCTCCTTCGCTACGGGGGCTCAAAAGTCGCTCATCCCGATCTCGACTCTTCTCGTCCCTGGCACCTCAATGGTGGAACGAGCTTCCACCTTCGGTCAGGACTGCTGAATCACTGCCGATCTTTCGGAAAAGACTAAAGACACACCTTTTCAGGCTCCATCTGGGCCCTCCTTGATCTAACTTCGTCTCTCTCTTTCCTTATATTAAAAAAAAAAAAAAAAAAAAAAAAAAAATACCTAACCAACCTTGTACCACTAACCTAAACTTGTACCACTGTTCCTTCAGAAGTTGTAGTTGTCACAGACTGTGCTCCATAGTTGATTGTTCTATTGCTGACAAAAAATGTGTTATTCTAAGTCGCTTTGGATAAAAGCGTCTGCCAAATGACGTAATGTAATGTAATGTAATGTAATGTAAAGTGGGAGGGGGTTGGATGAGTGGAGGGTTCAGTGGGAGGGGGTTGGATGAGTGGAGGGTTCAGTGGTTGAAGATGTGTTCAAGGAGACTTGAGAGGCTGTTGAGGGAGGGACAGCTGTATTCACATTGGGCATCCAACATTTCCAAAGCAACCCAGCATGTCAAACAGACAATATTACCACTAATCTGTAGGCTGTTGTACTGTCGCCCGACCTCTAATTTTCAGATTAACGTCAGAGTTCTGAGGAACAGAAGTCAGCATTTGGATTTTAATGCCAGAATTCTGAGAAAGTCAGAACAGAATTCTCGCATTGAAGTCAGAATTCGGAGGAAAAAATCAGCATAGTGTGACATCATCGATGATGTCATCATCGATGCAGTCACTGATATTACAGGTGTAATAAAAAAGTATGTTCATGCCATTTGCACATTATGTGCAGTGAATACACGACTGTCTGTGGCGTGTCTACTGCTTTATTGCTTGTTGCCTCTTGTTTTTATTTATTTATTTTTATTTTTTGCACTATGTTGTAACGGAGTCTACAGCACAAGAATTTCACACGTGATACTTGTACTACGGAGTGACAATAAAAATCTTGAATCTTGAACTGAAATTTGAATGCCAGGGGGCCCTAGATTTTTGTGATGTCAAAGTGGGGTTTGGAAAAAAGAACTACTTTGGCGTAAGCTAAACTCATTGAAACATGAAACAACAAGGGGTGACTGGGGTGTGTGGAGAGGATGGCTGGACCAACAGCTTAGTGTGGAGAAGATGGCTGGACCAGCAGCTTAGTGTGGAGAAGATGGCTGGACCAGCAGCTTAGTGTGGAGAAGATGGCTGGACCAGCAGCTTAGTGTGGAGAAGATGGCTGGACCAGCAACTTAGTGTAGAGAAGATGGCTGGACCAGCAACTTAGTGTAGAGAAGATGGCTGGACCAACAGCTTAGTGTGGAGAAGATGGCTGGACCAGCAGCTTAGTGTGGAGAAGATGGCTGGACCAGCAGCTTAGTGTGGAGAAGATGGCTGGACCAGCAGCTTAGTGTGGAGAAGATGGCTGGACCAGCAACTTAGTGTAGAGAAGATGGCTGGACCAACAGCTTAGTGTGGAGAAGATGGCTGGACCAGCAGCTTAGTGTGGAGAAGATGGCTGGACCAGCAGCTTAGTGTGGAGAAGATGGCTGGACCAGCAGCTTAGTGTGGAGAAGATGGCTGGACCAGCAGCTTAGTGTGAAGAGATATTTTAGGGCACCGGTTTCTGTTTAAACAAGTGACGGAAAAAAGAAAACTCGGCGAGACAGCATCAGCTTGTTTTCTGTCCTCTCCAAACAAGGAAGCAGCCAATCACAATGGCCTCATGTGCTATGCCAACAGAAAGGTCTCCTCCGAGTGGTCAGCGCTGTTTGTTTGCACTAACCGGCTTTAGCAGCAGCAGTATAGCAGGAAGCGGCTCCCTGGCTGTTCCAACACTGCCGTGGTGCTTTTGATGTTACATCTATGACTCAACACAAATTCCCATGGAGGTGAAAGATCACATCCAAGCCAAAGCATCTATCGTGACGGGATGTCCCGTATCTCTGACTGGAAATTCACTGGTCAGAATCCCTGGACTGGCTGGGAAAGCAGGGGCAGGGGAACTGAATGAGTAGCAATCTCCCCTCCCTCAACAACGACCATCATAGCACTGTTGCCTCACAGCAAGAAGGTTCTAGGTTCGAACCCCGGCCCTTTCTGTGCAGAGTTTGCATGTTCTCCCTGTTTTCGTGTGGGTTTTATTTTAACCTGTGACATGACTTTATTCTAACCTGTGAGGGACATGACTTTATTCTAACCTGTGAGTGACATGACTTTATTCTAACCTGTGAGGGACATGACTTTATTCTAACCTGTGAGGGACATGACTTTATTCTAACCTGTGAGGGACATGACTTTATTCTAACCTGTGAGGGACATGACTTTATTCTAACCTGTGAGAGGCATGACTTTATTCTAACCTGTGAGTGACATGACTTTATTCTAACCTGTGAGGGACATGACTTTATTCTAACCTGTGAGTGACATGACTTTATTCTAACCTGTGAGGGACATGACTTTATTCTAACCTGTGAGAGGCATGACTTTATTCTAACCTGTGAGGGACATGACTTTATTCTAACCTGTGAGTGACATGACTTTATTCTAACCTGTGAGGGACATGACTTTATTCTAACCTGTGAGGGACATTACTTTATTCTAACCTGTGAGTGACATGACTTTATTCTAACCTGTGAGGGACATGAACATGACTTTATTCTAACCTGTGGGAGACATGATTTTATTCTAACCTGTGAGGGACATGACTTTATTCTAACCTGTGAGAGGCATGATTTTATTCTAACCTGTGAGGGACATGACTTTATTCTAACCTGTGAGTGACATGACTTTATTCTAACCTGTGAGGGACATGACTTTATTCTAACCTGTGAGAGACATGACTTTATTCTAACCTGTGAGTGACATGACTTTATTCTAACCTGTGAGGGACATGACTTTATTCTAACCTGTGAGTGACATGACTTTATTCTAACCTGTGAGGGACATGACTTTATTCTAACCTGTGAGTGACATGACTTTATTCTAACCTGTGAGGGACATGACTTTATTCTAACCTGTGAGGGACATGACTTTATTCTAACCTGTGAGTGACATGACTTTATTCTAACCTGTGAGGGACATGACTTTATTCTAACCTGTGAGTGACATGACTTTATTCTAACCTGTGAGGGACATGACTTTATTCTAACCTGTGAGTGACATGACTTTATTCTAACCTGTGAGGGACATGACTTTATTCTAACCTGTGAGGGACATTACTTTATTCTAACCTGTGAGTGACATGACTTTATTCTAACCTGTGAGGGACATGACTTTATTCTAACCTGTGAGTGACATGCCTTTATTCTAACCTGTGAGGGACATGACTTTATTCTAACCTGTGAGTGACATGACTTTATTCTAACCTGTGAGGGACATGACTTTATTCTAACCTGTGAGGGACATGACTTTATTCTAACCTGTGAGTGACATGACTTTATTCTAACTTGTGAGGGACATGACTTTATTCTAACCTGTGAGTGACATGACTTTATTCTAACCTGTGAGGGACATGACTTTATTCTAACCTGTGAGTGACATGACTTTATTCTAACCTGTGAGGGACATGACTTTATTCTAACCTGTGAGGGACATGACTTTATTCTAACCTGTGAGGGACATGACTTTATTCTAACCTGTGAGAGGCATGACTTTATTCTAACCTGTGAGGGACATGACTTTATTCTAACCTGTGAGGGACATGACTTTATTCTAACCTGTGAGAGGCATGATTTTATTCTAACCTGTGAGGGACATGACTTTATTCTAACCTGTGAGAGGCATGACTTTATTCTAACCTGTGAGGGACATGACTTTATTCTAACCTGTGAGGGACATGACTTTATTCTAACCTGTGAGGGACATGACTTTATTCTAACCTGTGAGAGGCATGACTTTATTCTAACCTGTGAGGGACATGACTTTATTCTAACCTGTGAGGGACATGACTTTATTCTAACCTGTGAGGGACATGACTTTATTCTAACCTGTGAGTGGCATGACTTTATTCTAACCTGTGAGGGACATGACTTTATTCTAACCTGTGAGAGGCATGACTTTATTCTAACCTGTGAGGGACATGACTTTATTCTAACCTGTGAGTGACATGACTTTATTCTAACCTGTGAGGGACATGACTTTATTCTAACCTGTGAGGGACATGACTTTATTCTAACCTGTGAGGGACATGACTTTATTCTAACCTGTGAGAGGCATGACTTTATTCTAACCTGTGAGGGACATGACTTTATTCTAACCTGTGAGGGACATGACTTTATTCTAACCTGTGAGGGACATGACTTTATTCTAACCTGTGAGGGACATGACTTTATTCTAACCTGTGAGAGGCATGACTTTATTCTAACCTGTGAGAGGCATGACTTTATTCTAACCTGTGAGAGGCATGACTTTATTCTAACCTGTGAGGGACATGACTTTATTCTAACCTGTGAGGGACATGACTTTATTCTAACCTGTGAGAGGCATGATTTTATTCTAACCTGTGAGGGACATGACTTTATTCTAACCTGTGAGAGGCATGACTTTATTCTAACCTGTGAGAGGCATGACTTTATTCTAACCTGTCCCCCAAAGGCGCATTCTGAGCCAGGAAAAACTCTGGAAGCACTGCTTTGTTTCAATGATACCTTAACTATAGTCTGTATCTGCAGGAGAAAAAGCTTCTCTGTTATCAAATCTGTTCCAGACAGGTTTGGGGAGCTTGAGAATTTTAAGTACACCATTTGTTAAAATAAGAATAGTCGTTTGCTTTTGCCTGGCAAGCATGTGTTCCTGTTTGGTTGTTTCACCTCAACTTCCTTCCTCAACCAAAACATTTTGCAATTTGACATCACCATTTGACAAGAGTCCTAACTGGATGAAAAGGGACGAGCAGCAATACCAGGGATTTTAAATCGGTTTGTTTTTCTCATGTTGTATTGGCCCCAGGCCAGGTGCTTTGTGGGTAGTGGAAATGTATTGCAGGAATAATGTCGTTAGGTGGCTTGTAGGTGGCTCGAGGCACTGACCAGATCACACAGTTGTCTGTGTGGCTTGAGGCACTGACCAGATCACACAGTTGTCTTGCGTTGGTCTAAACCCCAAAATGGCAACAGCAGAGACAAGGTTAGGTTACCTAACATTATCACAGTGTTTTCAGCAAGAAAGTAGGTCAGCCTCATCAAGCCCTGATAACGGTGTTTAGTGAGCACTTATAGCCTACATGCTAGGTGCATTTAGTGGGTGAGAAAGACCCTGAGTGCTGGAGAAGACTGGTCAAATTAGATGGACCAGGAGCTCATTTGAATGCATTAACGGCGTCAGCGAATACAGTAGCTACACTTGGATAACCAGACCTTCGACTCCGCCCACTCCACCGGGTTGAGTTTTGGCTGCTTCTGATCTGGCACATAATGATATGCAACTGCTCCTGATCTGGCATCATAATGATATGCAACTGCTCCTGATCTGGCATCATAATGATATGCAACTGCTCCTGATCTGGCATCATAATGATATGCAACTGCTCCTGATCTGGCATCATAATGATATGCAACTGCTCCTAATCTGGCATCATAATGATATGCAACTGCTCCTGATCTGGCATCATAATGATATGCAACTGCTCCTGATCTGGCATCATAATGATATGCAACTGCTCCTGATCTGGCATCATAATGATATGCAACTGCTCCTGATCTGGCATCATAATGATATGCAACTGCTTCTGATCTGGCATCATAATGATATGCAACTGCTCCTGATCTGGCATCATAATGATATGCAACTGCTCCTGATCTGGCATCATAATGATATGCAACTGCTCCTGATCTGGCATCATAATGATATGCAACTGCTTCTCATCTGGCATCATAATGATATGCAACTGCCATTTCATAACAATCAGCGCTGAGGGGGACTGATAATTAGCCAATCAGCTCCAATAAACAGTGGTTGTCAAGTGCCCCGAGGAATAATAACAAAAATGGCAGCCGCCATAGACGAGATAAGACGCTACCATTGAGGCTGTTTTAAATCGATTCAAAGTAGCACTTACTTTGCAATCTAACAGCACTCTGCTTTGAAGGCATTTATTCAAAGGGGAGATTTTTTGTGTGGTCTCCTGCCTGGAGGCAGATGTGTTGGTCTCTAGTGATTGGTTAGGCAGATGCGTTGGTCTCTAGTGATTGGTTAGGCAGATGCGTTGGTCTCTAGTGATTGGTCAGGCAGATGCGTTGGTCTCTAGTGATTGGTTATGCAGATGCGTTGGTCTCTAGTGATTGGTTAGGCAGATGCGTTGGTCTGTAGTGATTGGTTAGGCAGATGCGTTGGTCTCTAGTGATTGGTCAGGCAGATGCGTTGGTCTCTAGTGATTGGTCAGGCAGATGTGTTGGTCTCTAGTGATTGGTTAGGCAGATGCGTTGGTCTGTAGTGATTGGTTATGCAGATGCGTTGGTCTCTAGTGATTGGTTAGGCAGATGCGTTGGTCTCTAGTGATTGGTCAGGCAGATGCATTGGTCTCTAGTGATTGGTCAGGCAGATGCGTTGGTCTCTAGTGATTGGTCAGGCAGATGCGTTGGTCTCTAGTGATTGGTTAGGCAGATGTGTTCGTCTCTAGTGATTGGTTAGGCAGATGCGTTGGTCTCTAGTGATTGGTTAGGCAGATGCGTTGGTCTCTAGTGATTGGTTAGGCAGATGCGTTGGTCTCTAGTGATTGGTTAGGCAGATGTGTTGGTCTCTAGTGATTGGTTAGGCAGATGCGTTGGTCTCTAGTGATTGGTTAGGCAGATGCGTTGGTCTCTAGTGATTGGTTAGGCAGATGTGTTGGTCTCTAGTGATTGGTTAGGCAGATGCGTTGGTCTCTAGTGATTGGTTAGGGAAAACAGATTTGTTGGTCTCTAGTGATTGGTTAGGCAGATGCGTTGGTCTCTAGTGATTGGTCAGGGAAAACAGATTTGTTGGTCTCTAGTGATTGGTTAGGCAGATGCGTTGGTCTCTAGTGATTGGTCAGGGAAAACAGATTTGTTGGTCTCTAGTGATTGGTCAGGGAAAACAGATTTGTTGGTCTCTAGTGATTGGTTAGGCAGATGCGTTGGTCTCTAGTGATTGGTCAGGGAAAACAGATTTGTTGGTCTCTAGTGATTGGTTAGGCAGATGCGTTGGTCTCTAGTGATTGGTCAGGGAAAACAGATTTGTTGGTCTCTCTAGTGATTGGTTAGGGGAAAACAGAGGGCAATCTCACACTAGAAGATGGAAATGAAGTGTAGTGAGTTGACAATTCAGTGTGATATCAGGCCATAATCAGGGTTTATTACTGTAACAGAAGTGAACCGTCTGGTCGAGGGCAAAACCATTCTTTTCAAATCATATCTAGTTCTCCAAATACATAAAACATGGCATCCCAAGCTTTGACGTACTCTTTCTTGGCATGCAAGTGTAAAGAAAGATCATCCAATGTTCTCGTACATGCTAGTAGGGCTGGCAGACAGTGGGCAGCCACTGACTGACACAGTACTTCACAGTACTTCACAGTACAGCCACTGACTGACACAGTACTTCACAGTTCATGTTGAGAGAAGCCACTGACTGACACAGTACTTCACAGTTCATGTTGAGAGAAGCCACTGACTGACACAGTACTTCACAGTTCATGTTGAGAGAAGCCACTGACTGACACAGTACTTCACAGTTCATGTTGAGAGAAGGGAGGGACTCTATGCAGAGTAGGGCTGTCACTTTTTATTAAATTCTTTTAATTAACCAAAAAACTTTGAATATATTCGAACATTTTGCGGGCAATTAAAGTTTGTTCGAACTTTATTTGGGGAAAAAGTGACAGCCCTAATGCAGAGAGCAGGCTGTTATGTAGGTCGGTGTGTTAACTGTAATCAAGAATAAAGAATGGACCAATTCCCCCATCTCATTGATAATCACTGAGAGCCTACAAAGCACAGAGGTATTTGTGAGGGTCGGGAATAAAATAACATTATAACAGGGTTTTCCTGCCTCAGGAGGGTGACCACGGGAATACCATCAAACTACTGAGCTATAGCCCAACCACACTCAGAAGCAAGCAAGCATTCTTTGAACATAAATGGATAAACACAACAGAACAGACGTATGGCATGCTGACTGGGTCGATCAATAAACCGTTTCCCAGGTTGTGTGAGAAATCAAATTGAGACGTGAAGAGTGCTCAAAAGGAAACATAAATTCAACGCACTGGGCACAAACTTTTGATTGTCATTTCAAGAAGGTAGACCAACTCTCCCAATGTCAGTGTCACATTGACGAAAGGTTTCACTTTCAAATGGAGCAGCAGACATAACTCAGTCTGAACTACCATCTTTCAAGCATAAATGACTTTTCAGAAGTGGCAGCTGAGTGGCAACACAATCATGATGCACTCAAACATTCTTACTCCCCCTCACTTCTTTTGTCTAATGAGATTTGGCTTTTTCTTGCCAAGGGATATCCTACTTATCCTCCCTACACAAATAGAATAATTAGGTATTCTCTGGAACTCTTGAAAGAAACTCTGAACTTGACCTTGGCGTGTGCCAAGCCTGCGAATGTGGACGTGCAGCACTTCCTTTAGTGGAAAACTCATAAAATGGGGAAATTCAGCCTCCTGCTCGCGCGCGCTATTGAATTAAATTGGCACGCATATGAAAGCTGTTCTATGCATATGAATGATATTTTAGCAGTGTACCGAATACAATGGTGAAACTGATTGCTTACAAGTGGAAAACAATTGAATTAGGAATATATTTGGGCTTCACAGGCACATGGACTAGTTTGGGTCTGTGTGGCGTGTTTGTTGCTTACGGTGAGGCAATATGATGTTTGTGCAGCTCACTCCCTTCAAAAGAAAAAGTCATTTCTGTATCTTCAGCCGAAGACTTCCGATGGCATTTGCTCTCCCCTCCTCTCACACAGCAGCCTACGCCTCCGTCTCTCTCTCATCATCTCCAAAAATAGGCCGACCTAAAGTGTTGGCATTTTTTTGCCCATTTGACTTTTCATAGCGTTTTATAGCTGCCCACTGCTCCTAGGTTTCTAGGAAGGTTCCTAGCATAGGATGGGTCAAAGGCAGAGGGTACATTTCCCCATGGAGATAATAAAGTACACAAATTCAAGGCTTTATGAGCGTGGCAGTCACAGAAAGGTGCCCTGTAGTATCGATTCAATTCGATCTGATTGCAGAGTGCAGCCCCATGGTGCACACATCCACTGGGGTGTGCAAAGTGCTGGACCCCAACATGGCAGCACCACCCCCCCAGTTCCCCCCCCCCCCCCTCCCCGCCCCCAGGGCCTCTGCAGTCTGCCACGTGTCTCACAGATACATGGCCAAGCTGCCTGAACCAGCTGTGCACAAACACTGCTGCCACACAGACGTCAGCAGCACCGGTCTAAATGTTATAGGGTCAACCCGAGAATCAGATAGCGGTGTAAGCGGACTCCTCTTATAGTGATCACTTTGATTGATCAGTATAACTGGATGATTCTTTACCAGCGTTGTACACATTGACCTATATATAATGGACCAACATAGCTCATTGACTTTGACACAGCAAAATGAAGCTCACTTCCGGATATTGTTTGATTTCGTTTGATTGGTTGAATGAATTATGCTACACAGAAGTACGAGGGGAGGGGGCGGCTGCCCCTAGCGGCTGCCAGGGGAGTTTCCGAATTTGCCCTGTCTATCTTATTGCCGTAATGCATTATGGGTACTTTGGCTAATGTAGCGGCTAACGCTACTTACTTTACATTGCAGTAAAACGGCACTGAATGACCAAATTGATTTAACTTTTAACCATTTTGAGTAACACTGTTTCCATACGGACCCTCAGCGTTGGTTAGTTGTTTATAACGTGACTCTATTTAAAACGTTATAATGTACTCCGGTTTCTGTGCTGAATCCAATGGTCTGAATGGTCTGAATACAGAGAAGGCTTAAGGCTTTATTTAACGGTATAAATAACATTAAATGGTCCGCCATGTTATGGACGTTAGATGTATGGTATCTATATAGTTACGTGTGTCTACTAACATTATTAAAATATCATAAAGTAACGCTATTTTCTGATGATTTGCTCAACTATTACTTGCTACCTGATGCCTTGCGGCACATTGCTGCCTCTACCGGTCGGAAGTATTACTGTTCTTATTATCCGATGTTTGTCATCAATTTTCCTCGAAATGGGGCTATAATTTGGAAAACGGAGCGCGTTAGAGCACGAAAAAGACTTGAAATTGTTTTTTCAGACCATAAACTAATTTGGAAAGTGTTTATTTAAGACATAGACCGAGAGAGAAGTTGGCTCGTTTCCCATATAGTTGAATGGATGTTCCCGGGAGTGCTACACAAGCTGCGACCCCCACTGGTCATTTGAAAGAATGCAATTTCCGCATAGGCGTCAAAAATAGGCAGGCTGAAATGCCCACTGGTTGTACATGAACACGCTGAAAGAGCACTGTTCATTTCATTGAGCAAGCTCACATTTTGGGTGAACTGACGTGGTTCTGAGCGCTCTGTCCAGACAAAGCCGGACTCACCCATTTGGTGGGACAAAACGCCAAAATATATATGTATTCTTTTTCTCTCTGTAAACTTAATTTGCACAGATTGATAAGATTTGAGTGAGGTGTTATTTTCTATCCTTCGTTTTAAACATGTTAACTTCACACGACGTGGAGAAGTTGCAGTCAGTGTGTTGAAGAGGCACTATGCAGTCTGTACATGGTTTCAGGTCAATTCTGTGGGTACATCATTCTTCCTGCTTTCGGCCTTTTTAAGGGTATTTTTTCCCTCTTCAGTTACACGGATATCGTAATGTAGTATCGACATTTCTTGCAATGTATCGATGATCGCTGAATCGCTGTATCATTATAGCATCGTCATCGAGGACCAAGTATCGTGATAGTATTGCATCATCCCACCCCTACTCACCAATGTTAGATCTCGTGTCTTGTCCCTTCCTCTGGTATAAAGTATCACAGACTGGCCAGGTTAGTGAATATGTGTGCTGCGTGTAGTTTACTTGTGTCCTATTGGATGATTTCTGAGTTTGGAAGTTGACATTTTTCACGTACTCCTTGGTGCCATTTGATGCAGCCAAAGTGCAAAGCTGAAGCTGCCCACGTAGCTTTCAGCTTAACGATGGAGCAAAGAGTCACCCAAGCTAAAAGCACTCACCTTTAAAAGCCTTCAGAGGCCACTGGAACACTCTTGCCTACACTCATTAAATATAGCAGGACATTTCTAATGCACATTCTCCTCCACATCTATCACTTTGATTTACAGCTGCACATTTCATTCAAATATATATTTATACTGAGAGGGCAAACTAAACTACGGTATTCTCCAATTAAGCTCAACCAATAGTAGATGAATCCTTCTAGAGCACACATGGGCAAAATACGGCCGGCGGGCCGGATGGAATTGCAAAAACAAAAAAAAACAAAAAAAATCACACAGTGCACCTTAACGCAACATGCAAGATACCCGCTGAATAAGTGTCCAAATGTTCATGTCATATTCTGGCCAATACTCCACTTCTGTTATAGCATTTCAGTCTGGAATATGGAATATCTTTCAATAATCTTTATGACTAAAAGGCTACATTGAAGTAGAAATTTAAATAACTCAAATAACTCATTGGTTTTGGATTTATTTACCTTCAAGACTGCATTTTTGTTTGTGTGGCCCTCAACACAGGCTTTGATCATCCCGGGACACTTACTGATACTTATGCTTAAATTAACCCACTCATATTCTGGTTTATTTCAAGAAAAACATTTCAGCTAGTGGAAATTCTAATTGGCTGGTAACTTTAAAATCTAGCAGCCATATTGGCAGGTGGTCAAAAAAGTTAATTTCAAGCCCTGAGAGCAGGTGGTGACATAGGAGTGAGTGAGAAAAGGATAATTTGGTGGTTAAGACTGAATAATGACATCACAACTGTTAATTTAAAATGAGTTATTCCTCTAAACCTGGCTTCAAATGCACCAAATTTTTCGCGCTGGCGCCGTTCGGCCCTCAGCAAAACCTGGTAGCGAGGACATTTTTTGTGGCCCTCTCTATCATCAAAGTTACCCATCCATGGGTTACGGCATGACAATATTTGTTCGGCCCCCGGAAAACAATCTGGGTTTCTCATGTGGCCCCCCATGAAAAATAATTGCCCACCCCTGGTCTAGACACACATACGGGCATTTGGGTGTGGTGCCAAATCTGCCAGGCTCTTGGAGCTGCATTTTCCACATTGAGAAAGCAAGACGGACTCAGAAATATATATTTTTTTGGTTCTAGCGCAAAGCTATGGTGCAGTGGTGAAGTGGTGTAGTGCAGGGACCTGCAACAACCACAGCTTATGGAAAATTAAGACAGGACCTCTAAATATTATTTTTTTGTTTGTTCCCGAGCCACAAAAGGGAGCTTGAGAGAAGACCACGTTAATAATTACAGGACTTTGGCGTAGGGTGCTGCTAGCTGCTAATGTTAGCTCAGCCTGTTTTGAGTGAGCAGCTTGTTTATAGGTTAGCATGCCGTCAGTGTTCATGGTTCACAAGTTCTTTTTTACAGAGTGCTGAATTATAGTCAAGGTCTCCTCTGCAAAACACCCGCTCTGTGTAATAAAAACACTAAATGAAGCAGTTTGTTCAAACTGACAGTTTTACCAAGGCACCTCGGCAGACACAAACTTGGGTGGCAGTATTGCAGAAGAAGATTGGCTTACATTGGCATGTATTATGAGGAAGTTATCAAACATTAGCGTCTCATTAACTCTCATTGAGATGATGTGACTGTTTAATAATGTGGAGGATGTCTAGGAAGAAGAGGTGCTCGCTACAGACAGGAAGTCTCACCTGGAGGCATGATGTGGTGCATGGCTACAGACAGGAAGTCTCACCTGGAGACATGATGTGGTGCATGGCTACAGACAGGAAGTCTCACCTGGAGGCATGATGTGGTGCATGGCTACAGACAGGAAGTCTCACCTGGAGGCATGATGTGGTGCTCGCTACAGACAGGAAGTCACACCTGGAGGCATGATGTGGTGGCTACAGACAGGAAGTCTCACCTGGAGACATGATGTGGTGCATGGCTACAGACAGGAAGTCACACCTGGAGACATGATGTGGTGCATGGCTACAGACAGGAAGTCACACCTGGAGACATGATGTGGTGCATGGCTACAGACAGGAAGTCACACCTGGAGACATGATGTGGTGCATGGCTACAGACAGGAAGTCACACCTGGAGGCATGATGTGGTGCATGGCTACAGACAGGAAGTCACACCTGGAGGCATGATGTGGTGCATGGCTACAGACAGGAAGTCACACCTGGAGGCATGATGTGGTGCATGGCTACAGACAGGAAGTCTCACCTGGAGACATGGTGTGGTGCATGGCTACAGACAGGAAGTCTCACCTGGAGACATGATGTGGTGCATGGCTACAGACAGGAAGTCTCACCTGGAGGCATGATGTGGTGCATGGCTACAGACAGGAAGTCACACCTGGAGACATGATGTGGTGCATGGCTACAGACAGGAAGTCACACCTGGAGACATGGTGTGGTGCATGGCTACAGACAGGAAGTCTCACCTGGAGACATGATGTGGTGCATGGCTACAGACAGGAAGTCTCACCTGGAGGCATGATGTGGTGCATGGCTACAGACAGGAAGTCACACCTGGAGACATGATGTGGTGGTGCATGGCTACAGACAGGAAGTCACACCTGGAGGCATGATGTGGTGCATGGCTACAGACAGGAAGTCTCACCTGGAGACATGATGTGGTGCATGGCTACAGACAGGAAGTCACACCTGGAGGCATGATGTGGTGCATGGCTACAGACAGGAAGTCACACCTGGAGACATGATGTGGTGGTGCATGGCTACAGACAGGAAGTCACACCTGGAGGCATGATGTGGTGCATGGCTACAGACAGGAAGTCACACCTGGAGGCATGATGTGGTGCATGGCTACAGACAGGAAGTCTCACCTGGAGACATGATGTGGTGCATGGCTACAGACAGGAAGTCACACCTGGAGACATGATGTGGTGCATGGCTACAGACAGGAAGTCACACCTGGAGGCATGATGTGGTGCATGGCTACAGACAGGAAGTCACACCTGGAGGCATGATGTGGTGGCTACAGACAGGAAGTCACACCTGGAGACATGATGTGGTGGTGCATGGCTACAGACAGGAAGTCACACCTGGAGACATGATGTGGTGCATGGCTACAGACAGGAAGTCACACCTGGAGGCATGATGTGGTGCATGGCTACAGACAGGAAGTCACACCTGGAGACATGATGTGGTGCATGGCTACAGACAGGAAGTCACACCTGGAGACATGATGTGGTGCATGGCTACAGACAGGAAGTCACACCTGGAGACATGATGTGGTGCATGGCTACAGACAGGAAGTCACACCTGGAGACATGATGTGGTGCATGGCTACAGACAGGAAGTCACACCTGGAGGCATGATGTGGTGCATGGCTACAGACAGGAAGTCACACCTGGAGGCATGATGTGGTGCATGGCTACAGACAGGAAGTCACACCTGGAGACATGATGTGGTGCATGGCTACAGACAGGAAGTCACACCTGGAGACATGATGTGGTGCATGGCTACAGACAGGAAGTCTCACCTGGAGACATGATGTGGTGCATGGCTACAGACAGGAAGTCTCACCTGGAGGCATGATGTGGTGCATGGCTACAGACAGGAAGTCACACCTGGAGACATGATGTGGTGCATGGCTACAGACAGGAAGTCACACCTGGAGACATGATGTGGTGCATGGCTACAGACAGGAAGTCTCACCTGGAGACATGATGTGGTGCATGGCTACAGACAGGAAGTCTCACCTGGAGGCATGATGTGGTGCATGGCTACAGACAGGAAGTCACACCTGGAGGCATGATGTGGTGCATGGCTACAGACAGGAAGTCACACCTGGAGACATGATGTGGTGGTGCATGGCTACAGACAGGAAGTCACACCTGGAGACATGATGTGGTGCATGGCTACAGACAGGAAGTCTCACCTGGAGGCATGATGTGGTGCATGGCTACAGACAGGAAGTCACACCTGGAGACATGATGTGGTGGTGCATGGCTACAGACAGGAAGTCACACCTGGAGGCATGATGTGGTGCATGGCTACAGACAGGAAGTCTCACCTGGAGACATGATGTGGTGCATGGCTACAGACAGGAAGTCTCACCTGGAGACATGATGTGGTGCATGGCTACAGACAGGAAGTCTCACCTGGAGACATGATGTGGTGCATGGCTACAGACAGGAAGTCTCACCTGGAGGCATGATGTGGTGCATGGCTACAGACAGGAAGTCTCACCTGGAGACATGATGTGGTGCATGGCTACAGACAGGAAGTCACACCTGGAGACATGATGTGGTGCATGGCTACAGACAGGAAGTCACACCTGGAGGCATGATGTGGTGCATGGCTACAGACAGGAAGTCACACCTGGAGACATGATGTGGTGCATGGCTACAGACAGGAAGTCACACCTGGAGACATGATGTGGTGCATGGCTACAGACAGGAAGTCACACCTGGAGGCATGATGTGGTGCATGGCTACAGACAGGAAGTCTCACCTGGAGACGTGATGTGGTGCATGGCTACAGACAGGAAGTCACACCTGGAGGCATGATGTGGTGCATGGCTACAGACAGGAAGTCTCACCTGGAGACATGATGTGGTGCATGGCTACAGACAGGAAGTCACACCTGGAGACATGATGTGGTGCATGGCTACAGACAGGAAGTCTCACCTGGAGACATGATGTGGTGCATGGCTACAGACAGGAAGTCACACCTGGAGGCATGATGTGGTGCATGGCTACAGACAGGAAGTCACACCTGGAGACATGATGTGGTGGTGCATGGCTACAGACAGGAAGTCACACCTGGAGGCATGATGTGGTGCATGGCTACAGACAGGAAGTCTCACCTGGAGACATGATGTGGTGCATGGCTACAGACAGGAAGTCTCACCTGGAGACATGATGTGGTGCATGGCTACAGACAGGAAGTCTCACCTGGAGACATGATGTGGTGCATGGCTACAGACAGGAAGTCTCACCTGGAGGCATGATGTGGTGCATGGCTACAGACAGGAAGTCACACCTGGAGACATGATGTGGTGCATGGCTACAGACAGGAAGTCACACCTGGAGGCATGATGTGGTGCATGGCTACAGACAGGAAGTCACACCTGGAGGCATGATGTGGTGCATGGCTACAGACAGGAAGTCTCACCTGGAGACATGATGTGGTGCATGGCTACAGACAGGAAGTCTCACCTGGAGGCATGATGTGGTGCATGGCTACAGACAGGAAGTCTCACATGGAGACATGATGTGGTGCATGGCTACAGACAGGAAGTCTCACCTGGAGGCATGATGTGGTGCATGGCTACAGGCAGGAAGTCTCACCTGGAGACATGATGTGGTGCATGGCTACAGACAGGAAGTCACACCTGGAGACATGATGTGGTGCATGGCTACAGACAGGAAGTCACACCTGGAGGCATGATGTGGTGCATGGCTACAGACAGGAAGTCACACCTGGAGGCATGATGTGGTGCATGGCTACAGACAGGAAGTCACACCTGGAGACATGATGTGGTGCATGGCTACAGACAGGAAGTCACACCTGGAGGCATGATGTGGTGCATGGCTACAGACAGGAAGTCACACCTGGAGGCATGATGTGGTGCATGGCTACAGACAGGAAGTCACACCTGGAGACATGATGTGGTGGTGCATGGCTACAGACAGGAAGTCACACCTGGAGGCATGATGTGGTGCATGGCTACAGACAGGAAGTCTCACCTGGAGACATGATGTGGTGCATGGCTACAGACAGGAAGTCACACCTGGAGACATGATGTGGTGCATGGCTACAGACAGGAAGTCACACCTGGAGACATAATGTGGTGCATGGCTACAGACAGGAAGTCACACCTGGAGACATGATGTGGTGGCTACAGACAGGAAGTCACACCTGGAGACATAATGTGGTGCATGGCTACAGACAGGAAGTCACACCTGGAGACATGATGTGGTGGCTACAGACAGGAAGTCACACCTGGAGACATGATGTGGTGGCTACAGACAGGAAGTCTCACCTGGAGACATAATGTGGTGCATGGCTACAGACAGGAAGTCACACCTGGAGACATAATGTGGTGCATGGCTACAGACAGGAAGTCTCACCTGGAGGCATGATGTGGTGCATGGCTACAGACAGGAAGTCTCACATGGAGACATGATGTGGTGCATGGCTACAGACAGGAAGTCTCACCTGGAGGCATGATGTGGTGCATGGCTACAGACAGGAAGTCTCACCTGGAGACATGATGTGGTGCATGGCTACAGACAGGAAGTCACACCTGGAGACATGATGTGGTGCATGGCTACAGACAGGAAGTCACACCTGGAGACATAATGTGGTGCATGGCTACAGACAGGAAGTCACACCTGGAGACATGATGTGGTGGCTACAGACAGGAAGTCACACCTGGAGACATAATGTGGTGCATGGCTACAGACAGGAAGTCACACCTGGAGACATGATGTGGTGGCTACAGACAGGAAGTCACACCTGGAGACATGATGTGGTGGCTACAGACAGGAAGTCTCACCTGGAGACATAATGTGGTGCATGGCTACAGACAGGAAGTCACACCTGGAGACATAATGTGGTGCATGGCTATAGACAGGAAGTCTCACCTGGAGACATGATGTGGTGCATGGCTACAGACAGGAAGTCACACCTGGAGACATGATGTGGTGCATGGCTACAGACAGGAAGTCACACCTGGAGACATGATGTGGTGCATGGCTACAGACAGGAAGTCACACCTGGAGACATGATGTGGTGGTGCATGGCTACAGACAGGAAGTCACACCTGGAGACATGATGTGGTGCATGGCTACAGACAGGAAGTCTCACCTGGAGACATGATGTGGTGCATGGCTACAGACAGGAAGTCTCACCTGGAGACATGATGTGGTGCATGGCTACAGACAGGAAGTCACACCTGGAGACATGATGTGGTGCATGGCTACAGACAGGAAGTCTCACCTGGAGACATGATGTGGTGCATGGCTACAGACAGGAAGTCACACCTGGAGGCATGATGTGGTGGCTACAGACAGGAAGTCTCACCTGGAGACATGATGTGGTGCATGGCTACAGACAGGAAGTCACACCTGGAGACATGATGTGGTGCATGGCTACAGACAGGAAGTCTCACCTGGAGACATGATGTGGTGGCTACAGACAGGAAGTCTCACCTGGAGACATGATGTGGTGGCTACAGACAGGAAGTCTCACCTGGAGACATGATGTGGTGCATGGCTACAGACAGGAAGTCTCACCTGGAGGCATGATGTGGTGCATGGCTACAGACAGGAAGAAGATGGCGTCGCTGTAGTACGCCCCAGAGCCGGCGCTGAAGTGCTGCTGCATGGCCTCCACGATGGGGAACAGCTTCTGTGTGAGGGCCACCACGTCATGGAACACCACCTGCAGGGGACAGGTGGTAACTACAGGGTTTTCCGCTAGTGCATACAATGTCTAGCTGGGTGAAAATAGTAGGCAGCTGGGGGTGGGGGATAACTGACATCACATGCCAATTTGCATATTAATACCAACAGTCTCCGCTCACAGGGGAGGGAGGGGGCTGCGCTGTGTATGGGAAGTGCTGTGTTGTGATTCAACACTTGTTGCCATGTTTAAGCACCGTGATTGGCCTGAAGGTCCAAACTCCGCCCAGTCAGGAAACTAGAGGCCATCTCACAAAGCCACAAAGCTGACTGCTGTTGGTATTGTGCTGCATTGTGCTATAATGGACTAGCCTGATATTCAAACTGCATTGTCAATTCATAAACTCATTGCCTCTTCGTCTGAGACTGCGCTCACTTCAGAGCATTTTTATGAGGGGGCGGGCTTCGGTCTTCCCTAACCAATCGGCAGGGCAGCCGCGCAGTCTTGCTAGTCACAAGCACAAGCGAAGCTAACGTAGCTAGCTAATGCTAGCCAGCTTCTCCACGTTAAGCAGCTGAAGTCGGCCGGCTTTGTACTTGTCGTTTAAACATAAGTCTTATCGACGTACACTGCAGACGTTCGTTAAAACGAAAAGTACAAAGTCGGTCAAAGTTGGCTGCTTAACGTGGAGAAGCTGGCTAGCATTAGCTAGCTACGATTTGTTGTGTAATTTTTATGCCTCTAAGATCACATGACGACGAGACGGAGAGCAGAATATCAGTAACGTCCTTTACTCTTTACTTTACGTCTGACCAGGAAGTTACATGTCCGTCACATAAACCGGTCCGTGCGGCAACATCAACCTATCACCAGAATCCACATTATAGGACACGTTAGCTTTGGCCACAGCTGTTTCTGTGGATGACTGACAACAGCGTTAGCCAATCAGCGTCCGTCATTGGATTTTCAATCGGAGAAAAGGCGTTTGCACATGGCGATTCCCGACCAAGAAGAGCCAAATTCACAACTGTGCTCTGACAAGAACCCTTCTCTCAGTAGGAGGAATAAAGCTGGCCAAGTCATTATTAGCTGGAGTTGTGTACATAGCCTTAACCAGTGGTTCTAAACCTGGGGGTCAGGACCCCTTGGGGGGGTCGCGAGATTATTTTGGGGGGTCGCGGGATGATTGTCAAAAAAAAAGTGTTTCTCCCATCATGATTAAATCTCCCATACCAATGATTTACTGTATTATAAAGCTATATAAACTATCAACTGTATCAAAGAGATTTCTTTCAGTGAGTGAGTGAAATCAGTGTGTGCCGTTCAGTTGGGCAGCGGTGGGAGTGGGGGGTCGCGCCTCAAAAAGGTTGTGAACCACTGGTCTAAACCAATGGATCTCAACCTGGTTTGGCTTCAGTACTCCCTTCCCCTCATTTCTGAATCCAAGTACCCCCTTTCCCCGACTACAACATTTAGAGAACTGCAAGAACAAACTATAGCATACAGTATGTTGTAGGGGTGTCAAAAATAATCGATTATAAGATGCATCGCGATGCGGACGTGCACGATTCTGCATCGAGTCACAAATGTCAAAAATCGATTATAAAAAAATAAAATAAATAATAATAATAATAATAATCAAATAAAATATAATGGAAGTACATGCAGTTGTTTATTTTAATTATGGATCATAATACAATGCAATTCCAAATGCACTTTCATTTTAAAAGTAGCCACACAGTGAGAAAAAATAAAGTGAGAAAAAATAAATCATGTATTGCGGAAAAAAGTGATGCATCGATTTAAGATGCATCGATAATCGTAATCGAATCGAATCGTAGCCCTCTGAATAGTAATCGAATCGAATCGTGAGGCCAGTGAAGATTCACAGCCCTAGTATGTTGCAATGAATGAATGATAACACACCGTTTGAAGAATATGACATTACAAAATAAGAAATGGGGTGAAGTTGCAATTAGTGCCCCCCTGAGCGGATCCATTTTAACGTTTCATTTATTTTCATGGTATGTTCTTACATTTTTTCCATTTTCCCCTTTCTCTCAAGTATCCCGGTTTGGAAACCACTGGCTTAAACTAAGCTAGGAAATGAAATAGATTTTATTTTATTTAACCTTTTTTAATAGAGGGAAGAGGGAAGGCCCTTATGGAGCTGCACACAGCTGAGCTGAGAAGCTGCTATAGCGTTGTTGATCTGCTTGTTGAAGGGAAGCCCATATGGAGCAAAGTTTCCTTTTGAACTCTTCTGCCACCATCTAGCTACTGAATAGGGGATGTATGGGATGTATGTGTGTGTGTGTGTGCGCGCACGTGCGTGTGTGTGTGTGTGTGTGTGTGTGTGTGTGCGTGTGTGTGTGTGAGAGAGAGAGAGGGACACGGGTCATGAACGGTCATCCCTCTACGTCATCAAACCACGGAAGGACAACTTGAATATGGAACGCATCCTGGTCAGTGGTGGAAAGTATTGTTTAACCATCTTTCACACAAGAGGACCATCATAAAATATGTCTTTGTCAATAAGTCTCCCCAAGTGTGTTCAGCTTTTCAAATGAGGAATCATTTCTGAGCACACTGCTTAAATCCCAATAGCCTAAATCAGTGGTTTTCAAGGTGAGGGCCACTAATGGGGTCTCAGCAAATACATTTTCCTCTCTTCCAAATAACATTTCTATGTGGAAGGAAAGGATTCAATGTTTGCTAATACAGTATAATAAATATATTATACAGTATTAGGGATGTCAATTTTCGGTTAATTTCACTTTCGATTAACCGACGCTAATAATCGATTAACCTATCAGTTAATTCATAATTTTTTAATATTAAATTTTTTTTTGACAACTTGTCATCCATATAAGAGCCAGAATGATTTTGGAATGATTACCTGATCAAAATGTGGCAATAAACTTATACATTTCAGCAAAGCCAACAAAAAATAAAGGCATAATTCTAACACAAAAAGCATTAACATTTCAGCATCTAAATAGACACGCCTTGTTTGGGCATGAGCTCATTGAGTAAATAGACAAAAAAATAATAATAATAATAATAATAATATTAACACGTTCACTGCCAATGACGTGTTTTTACGTCAAACAGAATCCAACGGTTGACTGCCAATGACGTGTTTTTACGTCAAATTTTTTTTTTTTTTTTTTTTGACCGTGGGATGTGCATCTAACCCTTTTACATCTCTTATATCAATATTGAAGCCACCGAACATGTACAACGCATTCCACCGACCCACTAAGTGGCGACAGTGCTCTCCCAGACTAGAGGAAGGCAAGCAAAAAGCAGTGTGAGGAAGCCATTCTCGTGAAAATGGCTGATTGCTGGCGGTGCGGGATTGCAAATTTGCATAATAGATTACGGGTGGAACACACTTTGAAACACGCAGCATAAATAAGACCAGAATCGCAAAAGCTTCATCAAAGCTCTCAACACAAACCACAAGAAACGAGCGAGCCGATCCAGACTTGCACAGCGGCCGCCAGCAGACAGGCAGCAGCAGCAGAAGCAGTGAGCCTGGTGACGCGAGGTTACAGCAGCAGCAGCAACGAGCTTGTGACATGCCCGCTGCAGCCAAGAAGAACACACACGGAGGGAGGAGTTTGAAGTAGAGGGGTGTTTCCTGCTGTTATGGAGGAAATTACTGTTCAAAACTATTGTTTAGATGTCTGACGTCTTACTGATGCCAAAAATGAATGGTTAAAGTGACTGTTCTATCGAATTTCACAAAAAGCCGTTTATCTCAGAATAATTTTTCAGACGCTGAAACCATGCTGTATTCAACTGCTAATGCTTACATAACTACTAACTCTACAAACTAACTCTTTTAGACAGAGAAAGCACACATTCTATTAGTTCTTTTGAGATATTGTGTGTTCACAAAATCTTAGCAGAAAAGAATCCTCGGGTCTTGAAAGATGAGCCAGAATCCTCAAAAAAAAACCTCTGGCAGAACCTACCTACAGTAAAAAAAAAACGGCTGGCAGTGAATGTGTTAACTGATAGACCGACAGCAATAACCGAACAACGACGTTAGCGACGGTTAATCGATTAACGGTTAACCGTTGACATCCCTATACAGTATATATATACCGTATACACAGTATATATATACAGTATATATATATATATATATATATATATATATATATTAGGGATGGGCATCGAATTTCGAATTTTCGAATAATCGTTGTTATTATCAAGGTCGACTTTTATTATTGAAATTCGAAATTCGAAAAAAAAAAAAAAAAAAAAACTTTTTTTTTTTTTTTTTGAGTGAAATGTTGCATCGTCTCCCCTGATTCTAAGTATAGTCAAATCGCTTGGTTTGAGCAAGTAAAACAATTTTTATAAGCATTTTAAGCAAGGTTTATGGAAAAATTAATGGCAGATGAAATCCCATGAAGAGGGAGAGGGGGTGACTTTGGCACCCCTTTGGCACTCAGACCTGAGCCTACTAAATATTTAATGAACCACTCATGATTGTCAAAACTGTTTTTTATTTTCGAAAATGTCAATGTCATGTAACATGTTCTTTACTTCAGTGGTGCAATGCTTGTTTGAGCTAAAAATCCACAGCAGAAGCTTTTTATATTAATTAATAAAGCCGTAGACTTAAGCCCAATTTATGCTTCGTCTGCCGACACTTTTGAAACGGTCGCCGACAGAAATGAGGACTTGAGTCGACACTTTCAAGTGTCTGCGAGCAGCGTCTGCTACCTGGTGAAATGTCTAGTGTCGCTGACTACGTCACATAATGTCGCGCAAGTCTGATTGGCTATATAGACGGGCACGCGCGACTTCCTTGTTTTAGTTTTCACTGAAATGAAATTAATGAGCGTGTCCCCGCCTCCCGGTATTTTTATCAGCCTGTCCTTGATGTATGACTTCGTGAAAATCACAAAGAACACCGTGACCAACTTCCCAGAGAGAGAGGAGGTGATTGTGTGGTTGTGTGTCGTTATATGCGGCTGCAGTTACATCTTGCCTCTTGGGTTCACTGACAGCATTCCCTCTCTTGCCTGACTGCACTGCACTAGTTCTCTGCCTCCCTCTGTCTCTAGCATCACGTGACCGTTGCGCCGCGGAGAGAAGCATAAATGCAGCAACATGAGCGACACTTTATTTTTCGTCTGCGACCATGTGCTGAGCGACACTTTCTAATAAGTATAAATTAAGCTTTAGAATCAGGGGAGACAATGCAACATTTCACTCACAATTTTTTTTTTTTTTTTTTTTTTTTTTTTTTTTTTACATTTTTTTTTTTTTTTTCGAAATTCGAATTAAATTCGAATTTGGCCAGCGAATTTCGAATAGTGTTTTTGCTAGAAATGCCCATCCCTAATATATATATATATATATATATATATATATATATATATATACATATATACACACACACACTGTATAATTGTGTATATATATAGTATTTTAAATATACTATATATATATATATATATATATACAATATATATATATACAGTATATATATATATACAGTATATATATATATATATATATATATATACTGTATATACTGTATATATATATATAGTATTCTATAATTAGGCTACATGTACCGTAGCATTAACAAATATAATTGAATCCTATCCTTCCACAGAAACATGGTATTTGCCATGCCCGTCTTTCTAATTGGCTGCCAGTCAAAACGTCATCGCATTCATCGTCACTGTTGACTTGAACACCAGCTCACACCACAACGTTGCTGTCGCTGTGCTCCAGAGATATGCCCTGGTGTGGCTAACAGTCTGAAGTTCTGAACACGTTTATAATGGAAAACAGAAATATTGAATATGAAGAAATGAGAAAAGATTTGAGATACAAATGTAATTATTAGGCTATTACACTAATACAAGTACGGAAATATATTCAGAAGTTTGATTTTTGACATTTGCAATATTATTGTCAATGGATTGTTAAGGACATCTTACAATAAGGGGGCCGTGGGCAAAGCTTAATGCTATTTGGGGACCATGTGGAAATCATCATCATCAAATCAGAGCTTGAATGCAGAAAGGCTCCGGTGTGTCATCGTGTCACTGGAGATGTGTGCATGATGGTCAGCAGTAAGGAGCATGGATGATGGCCCTTGGGGCACTGTGTGACTCTACAAGCTGTTTGCTTCACATTGAACCCGTCACTGTTGGGAAGGCGTGGAGATCCACAGTATTGCATCATCACCATCTTGTGGTCCTTCTCCCTGGAGATGAATCATGAACATGAACGCGGGCAGAGATGAGCGGACGAGGATGTCAACATGCTGCCCGAGTCAACCCTCGCCTCGGGGAGTTCCCACCCCATTTGGATTGTGTGTGTGTGTGTGTGTGTGTGACGTGTGTGTGTGTGTGTGTGTGTGCATGCGTCAGTGTGTGTCTGTTATGTGCATGATGTCAGCACAGTGTGTGTGTGTGTGTGTGCGTCAGTGTGTGTCTGTTACGTGCATGATGTCAGCACAGCAGAGACAGTGGTTGCGCTGGTCTCAAATGGTGGCAGCAGATGATTTCATGCTTCATCATCTCCAAAGCAGAGGAACCAGTGGTGTGGAACGACACGGTGGAGATGAGAAGAACATGGGCTGGCAGGCACAGGAAGTCACTGGGGGTATCTAATCCTGCAACTACAGTACAGGCTGTCCCAGTGTGTGTGCAGCACGGAACTTTGATAAGGCAGCAAAGTGTGAGAGCACAGAGCACAGTTTCCCCAATGCCAGTCTGCACTGTCATCAATCACAATTTAATCAAAATCGCAACATGCAATATTTGTTAAAGGTGAAACGTGTGTCAAAATACCATTTTAAGTGAAATATTGTCGTGCTGCAGAGATGTCCTGACCTACACATCACATCCAAAACATCTTTGTTTGATACAGATCCCCATAAAATCACACCATAGCTTTTGAGCAGGCTTTGAGTTGGAAATAGGGCTGGGCAGGGCAATGTATCCATAATCCATATTATATCGTTATTGTAGCGAAGCTTGTTGGCTTGCTGGGGGCAAAGCTTCTGGGCTTGCCTCGTGAAGTGTGCTGGATCTTAGATGAGGGCTCACGGGCTGTGATCGATCAGAATCACGGAGATGGAGATAGGGACCGACATGTCGGTCCTGGGACGCGGTTGAATTACCACTGGTGACCTGTCTGGGTGTAAGGCAGTCGGTCACCAAAGCCTGGCTGGTTGTAAGACAGCAGGGGTTCAGTTCGGGTCCGGAATTGGTTGTGCTAATGGTTGACATTATGAAGGGGTAAGAATACCTGAAGAAGTATGGAAGTCGAAGGAATCTCGAAGGATCAAGCATAGCGTCACAGAACACCTTGTTTATATGCCCGCGTTTTGGTGTATGACATCACGTCATTGGTGATGTCACAACGTTCGAGGGAGCTATGACATCATCGGTGTTATGTCTGACATCGCCGATGACCTCACAGGTGAACTATATGCTATGACATCATTGTCATCGTTGATGATGTCATCATCATTACGTCGTGGCGCGCCGGCTGGTGGGCATCGAGTGCCCCTAGAACAGGCCTGACGGTGGGCCATTATGGGCCCTTTTCTACAGTTATCGTGATACAAGACTAGATATCCTCTTATGGTTATTGTAATCTCATGATATGGCATAAGTCTAGTCATTTCCTAGCTCCTTTCGTAACTGTTTGTCCACATTATGATTTCATCATCTGCCGTCTAACAGTCCCTTATCCATACATAAGACTTCCCTGCGACTCTCGCTCTTAAGTTGTCTAAATCAGCGATACGCACGTATTTACAAGTGTCACAGAAACATTTCAAAGACACATACTTGAGCAGAATGGTTCATAGCTTCTCGACGTCGGGGTCAGAAAGCTCGACGCTGCTCATAAATGTCTCTTTTCATCCGGATTCTGTGCTGGTGAGATTATTTTTTACTGAGTTTTCGACCGGAGTGGCGCTGTTGAGCGCTGGGAGCTCTAACCCGGAAAAAATAATATCACCAGCACAGAATTCGGACCCCTCCGTCAAGAAGCAATGAACCCTTCTGCTCTAGTAGGTGGCTTTGAAACGTTTCTGTGACACTTATCGTATCGCTGATTTAGACAGCTTGAGAGCGAGAGTCGCAGGCAAGTCTATGCACGGATAAGGGACTCTTGTAGGATAGACGATGACGTGACGATGACATCATACCCGGAAGAGTCCGAAAGGGGCTAGTATTTTCCCGGTCTTTAAAGGCTGCGTTACAGTAAAGTGATGTCATTCTCTGAAATAACAGACTGTTCTAGCTGTTCTATTATTTGCCTTTAGCCACTTGGTCATTATATCCACACCACTGATGATTATGTATCAACAAAAAATCTCATAGCGTAAATATTTTGTGAAAGCACCAAGTTAGAACTGAACATTTAGCCCACTTCATAGAAAATATTGAGATATTATATTGTGTATCAACACTAAAATCTTTAGATTTTTGGTCCATATCGCAGGCCTAGTTGTAAAGTGGGGAGGGTGATATAAACAGGGAGTAATCTGACCCTCTGGCTCAAAAGTGCCTAGATGCTAAGCTGAGCAAGGCTCTAGTCTAGTTAATCCAAAGCAGGCAGAGGATCAGCCAGATGATGAAGATGATGATGAGATGTTCCTGGGGGGAAAAGGGTTGGAAGGCGAGGGAGGATTTGGGAAGCGAGTTGTAAACAAGTTTGTTATCTTGTGCTCTGTGAGGCGTACAAAAGAAGAGGGGGGCGGGGGCAGGGCATGCATCAAACAAGAGAGCGAAACAGGATATCTTCAACAACAGTGAGGGTAGTTTGGCAGGCCAACACTGCCCCCGTGTGTTTAAAAAACATATGGCAAACATATTATGCTTTTGTGCACTCTGCAGCCAGTGCATTTGTCCAAAAGGAAACTTGTGTTCCTGAGGTTAGAGTCTGGAGCAGAGGAGGTTTTTCCAGTGAGGCATAGGAGGATGGTCCTCCTCTATTAGATTGGGGATTTTATATAAAAATATATATATATATATTAGGGGTGCACCGATCGATCGGCACGCAATCTGTATCGGCCGATTTTGACCTCAAATATGTGATCTGCTGCTGCAGATATTTCTTTATTGTCGCCGATCGCATAGCCGATCATGCTGCACGTGAGAAACATGAGGCAGCCCATTTTCATGTCTTCAATGTCCATCGTTTAACTTTCATATTGTGCTCTAACGTTTATATCATTGTGTTGCAAAGCACACGCTTTGCTTTCGTCAGCCGTACTTTCCGTACTATAAGGCGCACCTGAATATAAGCCGCAGCAGCTAAATTGAATGATTGTTACATATATAAGCCGCACTGGACTATAAGCCGCAGGTGTTTTAATGTTTAGAACTGGTCAGGAGGAGGCGTAGCGCCTGCCTGTAACAGAGATCTCCGTGTCTTATCAGCGGAGACCGTTTTGAGTCCGATGAACAAATCAATCAAAAACACTTCACTACGTCCAACATAGGCTACAAGATTCGTTTCATTCCATTGAATTTGGCAGCGCGGACGAAACATGGGTGGAACGAAACATGCAAATTACATGTTTTGCATCCTCATCGTCGTAACACAGCCAGTTCTCCATCTTTTGAAGCATGATATTAGATTACAACGAGCTAGTTGTGTGGCTTAGCCTTCCAAAATGTTGCCGTTAAGTTTTTAGAATGTAATACATAGAATTGGGAACGTTACATTCAATTTCATTCAGACTGTGCTTCTGGCTCATTTTTCCCCCGGAGCGAGGGAGGGTGAGAGGAGGGAGGGTGTTTTACAGTAGTGGCTGATAGAGCGTAGTGGCACAGTGCTCCAATCAGGTCGCGAGGCACATTTTTTGCAACATCATCCAATCAGGGTCTCGCTCTCGTAATGTCTGTCTTGCTCTCGTTCTGCCTCTCGTACCAAAATCCATAGATTTAGGAGGTCCCCTAGTGGCCGTTAGCTGTAAAAATCCATAGATAAGCCGCACCGTTATATAAGCCGCATTTTATATGTAAAATGGAAACTGTTCTATAATAGACTGCTATAGCTGCTTACAAAATAAATAAATATATCGGTAATCGGTAATCGGTGATCGGTCGATGATCGGTTGGGCAGATATTTCTCATAGGTGATCGGCAATCGGTGATCGGTGGCAAAAAACGTGATCGGTGCACCCCTAATATATATATATATATATATATATATATATACGGTATATATTTTTTTTTTCCATTTTTTTATTTTTTTTATAATAAAATATCAATCAAATTTGTTTTTTCTTATGTGCAGACGCTCATTTTTTCATTCATTATATTCTTAAAATGCTTCAACAACAGTGACCTGTAGGGCACTGATGGAAAGGAGAGCTCCATGCAGACAGGAGTCACTCTGGCCCTGGCCCCAGCCTGGGGTAGGTAGGTAAAAAAACATTTGCCCTGTGGGCGTTTATTTATTTGGTAATTTATCTAATGAAAAAATATAATTGGTTGAAAAACACTTGCAATTCACAGAGAACACGTGAGAGTGATGTGTTTTCCAACCAATCAAATTGAGCTGGAGCGGAACACGCCCTTAGCCTGGTGAAACCAGGTGAAACCTAATTGGTTGTTGATTGGATAGATTGCTAAGATTGACATTGTATTGTCCAATGCTGAATACGTCTGAAAATCTTGTTGAATCCGCTCCATTGGAAATGGAGGAAATGAAGACCCGACAGGCTAATAGATAGATTTACAGACAGTAGCACCTATATTTTCCCCTTTCTCTTTTCCTATGTTTTATATTATCAAGCAGTAAGTTAGCTCACAAGCCAGACAGTCGTTGCATTGTATTACGCGAGTTTAGAGAGGGCAGCGTGGTACACGGAGGCTCACGGAGGCTCAGAAGCAAACACTGGGATAATTTAACCTCATCGGCTGCACTCGCACCGGCTACAGACTGCATGGATATTCAAGTAAGTCAATTAAGTTCGAGTTATCCGGGTCTTCTACTAAATTCGGCGTCCACCAAGCAGTGCTACTTTTTCGTATTATATTGTTTTATGCTGAATAGCCCGCCATTTCCTAATAAAATGGCAATCTTAAACTCGCACATTTTTTTACTGAATTTGCCAGTGCGGAACGAAACATGGAACGAAACGCGGAACGAAACATGCAATGGAATGAAACAAAACTTGTAGCCTATGTTGGAAGTAGTGAAGTGTTTTTGATTGATTTGTTCATCCATCAAACCTTTTACTGACAGACTAACTGTAGCCTAAATATCTTACTTTATTTTGAGGTGCATTACATTGCTCAGCCAGAAATTATTCCCACTTCAACTCTCTTTCTCCTGGGTGCGCCTAACGTTAAAATGCACCAGATGACAATCCATCTTATTTGTCCTCAATCTGCATTGAAAATGTGTGAAAATTCACCTTCTTGCAACAGTTGTAGCCTAAGCTAGTGGTTTTCAAAGTGGGGTCCCCAGCAAAAAGGGGGGATTAATCTATGTTCACTATAATTCCATCCATAAGTAACACAATCACAGAATGTATGACTATTTTGGTCATAGGTTTCATATGTCTGTGATAAAACATCTAAAAGCAAAACTCTTATCAGATGGGGGACCCTGGAACAAAATCTTATCTATATGGGGGTGCGTGGTGTAATTTGTGTGATTGAATTAAACTAAAATTAAGTTTGATGTTGCCTGCTGTAACAGTGTGGATCTATAAAGCGGTCTGTAGCCTAATGATTTCTATTGATCTTGTTTCCTTGAAGGAGACTGGTGCTGCTATTGAGATTACATTAGGGTATAGGGGTGACATATTTGGGACCCGTTTCTGGCCTACCTTGATGAGGTTAGGGGCAGTGGGTGACTTGCTCAGCTGGTTTGTCTTGGCCCCTTGTATGGGAACCCATATGCTTTTATAAGCATGTAAGCACCCTTATATGGGTGGTAGCACCATATTATAATTGTCAATCAATACTATGCTTTGCTTTGTTTTCCAGCTGTGTCTGAGCTTGTTTGTTTTGTTTTGTTTGTACGGTATGTTGTTAAAATCTGTCTTCAAACTGCAAAAGAGAAGAAAAAAAAACGCCCACATTTTTTCCGGCGGCGACCGAAGGTCCTCCCCTATTGCCAAGCTCACCAGCCGCCACTGGTCTGGAGTGTTTAATTCCGAGTCCTAAATCATCAGCACGACATCAATAAACCAGTAGGCTAGGGGGGTCACTGAAACATCCCAGTACTGCCTCGAAAATTCTATTTACCCCCCAATTAGGGTTGTCAAAAGTATCGAAAAAAGCAATACTAAAAATTTGAAACGGATAGAATACTCATTTGTAACAGGTATCGATAGCATCGATAAGTATCAATACTAAAAAAATTAAACTGATACAATACTAATTTGCAACAGTATCAACATGAGCAGTGATTTCTCTTGAAATGAAAAATCAAACATACTACTGATTTCTCCCTCCCTGTCATTGGTGGGTATCTGTTGCTTCAACAAGCTCAAAGTGTTCTGATAGGCTGATGACTAGTTACCTAGGCTAGATGACTAGAGCAGGTGCAATCTGCTGTGTTCTGATAGGCTGATGACTAGAGCAGGTGTAATCTGCTGTGTACGGTCAAAGTTTTTAATGCGTTTTATCAGGTCTAGATTATGGAGAAGCGTGCATCTGTCTTTGTTTATTTTTTATGCCTCATGATGTGTTGTCACCCCCCCGCGTGGTATTGAAAATGGTATCGAGTATCGATATTTTCCTAGGTATCGGTATCGAAGCAGAAATTCTAAACGTCTTTTCTAACATCTTCACATCGGTAAAATTCATGAGTAGAGGCCCTATATGCCTTTAAAGAAAAAAAGCATAAATGAGGCGCTTACTGAGTTGCAGTACTAGAGAAACAAAATGTAAAGTTAAAATGGCTCACTTTTAGTTAATTCATGATTTGCTGCCTAAGAAATCAAAAACAAACTTTTGTAGCAGCACAGCATCATTCTGCATCGCATTGAGCGCATCGTATTGCACTGAATCGTTAACACTGAATTGTGTTGAATCAAATCATGTCGAACCGCACTGCATCGCAATAGGGGTGAGTTGTATCATATCGCAAGTTGCTTCATATGCATCTTTAAACCATTGATACCTGATGCAGCATTTGTGTGCGTATCCCTTTAAGACCCGTTTAAGTCCCGTTAACGCGGTTCGCGGCCTTAAAGGGATACGCACACAAATGAGGGATATACACGCAAATGCTGCATCAGGTATCAATGGGTTAATGTATCGAATCTTTGGCAATGCAGCCAGTGAGATGTGTATCAGTGATGAAGATTCCCATCCCTAACTGACATATGTTGTACAGTGAGCATACCCTACTTACCTCATACTTAAATGTTGCGTCCAGGAGGAACTCAAGTAGCATCCTCCCTCCCAGTTCTTGGCTGGCCTGGTCGCTCACAAAGTGAAGAACGAGCACCTCTCCCTCCAGGAAGCGGCCATGTTTGACCATGGACAGCATGGCCACCCTGAACTTCTCCTGCAGGCTGCGGCTCTTGTCCACCTTGGTGAACATCATGAGTGCGTGGTAGTGCTGCTGGTCGCCCAAAGCCTCGCTGTCCGCTCTCCTCAACCTACTGTCTTCGCTCTCTCCTCCTACGTCTCGCTCCTCGCCTCCTACCTAGGGATGCAAATTTGAATCAGTTTCCTTAATCAATTAATTTGTCATGTTAACGATCAATTAATCATTGCCGTATATTAAAAATAAACTGCTTTTTGTCATAGAAAATAGAATATACAAAATGCAGGTTTTTACACCCGTCTTTAGGCCTACTCAACAAGTTCATCAACCAACCAACCTTCCTGCATTAGCTGTCATTGTGCTTGTAGACGTGCTGTATTTCAACGTTACATTTCAAATGACAATGTTAGGAGGCTAATGAGCGCAACAAAGCTAGCTATGCTGATATGGCAGCAGAGGCAGAGCAGCGAGGATGGAGGACCTAAGTGCGGCCTGTAGAAGTTGGCTGCCGTGGTATTGTGGCAAAGTCCACTCTACTAACGGAGTTGGGCATTCGGGACGGAGCTTGAAACTTGCAGTTAGGAACATGTCTCAGGCAGCAGAACGAGCAAGTGAATGGCTGTGGTGGTTAAAGGAGGAAACATGCTAGCTGGGGAGCACGCTAAGGTAAGAGGCCTTGTGTGGAGTTGATTGATTTCTATTGCTGCTGGTCATGATTGACAGCATCAACAGGGCTGAATCATTGACAGTGGTACTGGTGGTGTAGTTAAGAATGTCACACGGAACCAACCTGGGATAGCTAGGCTAATTCTAGGTGAAAGGCTAGGATAAGGCTAAGGCTAGGTTGATTGAAGGCATTAGATGGTGAGGTCAAATGGAGTTGTGCGGTGGTAGCATGGAGGGGGGTGTTTCCAGGATGCTGGATTACACCGTTAAGCCTTCTCGAGGTGTCGTGGGCCTAATTTAACGAAACATCGGTGAAGGAAGGTGCCCACTTGAGAACCCCAATGACATGCTGCATACTGCTGTTGGCTAGTAGGTAACTGGTGATTGGTCCATCTGAGAAATGACTCTGTAGATCTATGACGGTGTAGCCTACAATGTCGATTAATCGGTTAACATCATGTTTGATCAATCAAATTCTTAACGGCAATTAATCGATTTTGACGATAAATCATTAACATCCCTACTCCCTACCTCTTCAGAGCCATCCGGGCGTGGCAGCCTGGTGTCCAAAGACAGGTCGGCGTCGTTTCGGTTGGCGTTGTGGCTGGCCTGCGTGTGCTTGATGCGCTTGGTGGTGCTGGAGAAATTCTGATTCTCTGAGCCAAAGTAGTAGAAAGCTACGACGGCCAACGCTGCGGCCAGGAGCAGGATGAACTGATAGGACCTGAATGTGCTGATCCTCCCCATGGCGCCGGCTACCGCTCTCAGGATGCCCATATCGCCCAACCGCCGTGCAATCATGCAGTCCTCTGGCTGTCACGGGACAGGGGAGGGAAATGAAGCCACCATCTTGTGTCCTTCTAGTTCACTGTCATTTTTCCAAAGGGAAGCCTCAGTCTTATCAACAGAGACAGACCTTTTCCTGTATGAGAAAGAATAGCCATTTGGGAAGAGGAGTGGTCGGACAGACAGAAGAAACAATAGTCCTTAAATGTATGGAGCAGGAATCCCATGTAAAACTGAGATACTATACTAGCTCAACGATTGAAACCCCCCACTGAGAAAAAAGTAGCCAAACTAAGGCACTCTAAATCCAGATAAAACGAGGGAAGACTTTGCAATTTAAAGAGCCTTGTTGCCAGTTAGATTTAGTCCAAGCCTATGGAAGAGGTGTAGATTTGGACTTTAACTTGAATCAAAATGAATAACAATGACTCTAGGTTTTGTATGTATTTACCAGAGCACTGCTGCAGGCAGGCAGGGTTGTCATTTCGCGCCACGGCTGGCTGGCTGGCTGACAGCCCAGACAACAACATACTCCATACATAACATACACACACAGTTCCTTCATACGGTGTTTGGCTAAATGATGTAGTAACGTCAGCCGACCCGTGCACGTATGCGCTTGCTAATCAAATCCGTCAATTCTAAGTGATTATTGCCATCATGCCCAGAAAACATACTCACCTGTTTCAAACCGTCTGCAGCAGTTTCATCTTGACAGCTTGCAGCTTTGGGATCATTCCTGAGTTGAAGAAACACGTTTTGCCAGTAATGTCTTACAATGCATGCTGGTCGCTGTCGTTACCGAGCACAAAGTCAGGTTAACCCGCATAAGAAACCACCACACTGCAAAGCTATATTATATCGTTAACGATAGCAACGCTGTCGGGTGTTGAAATGCTGGCTAGCTACGATGCTAATTACAACAAGCAACAGCAATGCGCTTATGTGCGTCGCTGACTTGCCCTCCCCCTGTCCTGACTGTCCTGCCCACCCAGTTTGTTCAACCCAAATCTACGAGGGCCGTATGACTGTTTACAACTGCTTACATCAATTTAGACAGTTATATAGTTTACAGCTATTACTTGGTTTGAATATGCATTTAGTTTGAGTATAAAGATAAGAAAATAATGTTGACACATTAGCCACACCCACTTTTGGTTCAGCCGTATTCCGATTGTCATGCTGCCTTTAGTGCTATCGGAAATGTTGTAATTAACCACACGCCAATCAATAGCTGCGAAAGTGGGATTTTTGCAGGTATGCGAAATTACGACGTTTAGCGGGCGGAGGACAGTACACAGGAGACTATGGGAGACGTGTCTACAAGTTATGTCAGAAGCATCTTATTATATCTTATTGTTATTGACATTCCATGCCATGCGAGTACTTAGTGTATGTATTTTCTTCCTTCCTGATGCGCAGTTTCTCCTCTTCGTTCTGCATCTGTGGGGTAAAGGATCATCATCATCATCATCATCATCACCATCATCATCATCATCATCACTTTATTAACAGACACAAGGTCCAGTATAAAAACAGACAATAGGCTACATCAAATCATGACATGTACATACCCCAATACATTACATTAAGAGTTGTACCAATGTGCCCAAATGCTGGACTGGTACTTAATAGCACTGAGACCAGGTTGAGACAGCAGCATGATAATCAAGTTCTGGTTCTGAGACACATTAAGATGACAGATAAACTTGTAGGTCAGATTTCTCAGGTGTACTCCTGCACCACAAAACATTTCACTAGCACTGTACACCTTGGTTTTCTGAGCTTTGGATCGCTGAGCTGCTTGCATAATTTTCTAAATAACACAATTTCCCGTAAACTACGTTTGGGCGATGATTCAGAATTAATTTGCTATTACTCCAAAAGCACGTGAATCCAAAGTCGCATTTACCACGTCGAAACTTGAGCTTTACGAGGAGTACTTGAACGCAACACCACTTCTCACGACATTGTCGACAACAACGGCATTGTTGCTCCGTGCTAGCGCATGGTAGTCGTCTGTAGAATGGTTTGTTGCTAATGTTAGCCGCCTTGTATTTACACGAAATATGTTCGTTTTTGTATTTGCCTGATGTTTAATTGTATTTTGAAGACGTTACAAATACTTAAGTATTGTATACGTTAACCTAGCTTGACTTTTCTGTGCTCAAATCAAGCTAACGTCCCTAGCAACACGCGAGCTAGCCTGCTAACGACTCGCGAAAATGAATTCCAACACGAACGTCGTTCAGGTGACAAACGTCTCTCCGAGCACCACGTCCGAACAGATGTTCGCCCTGTTTGGATTCCTCGGAAATATAGAAGAGCTCAAATTGTTTCCACCCGAGTGAGTATTTTGGACATTGAATGAGGGGAATGGTTTCTCTTGCTGTTGTGTACTGAGGCCTGTAGCGGCGAGCTGGCCTTGTGTTTGGCCGCCCCGCGCCTTGGGGGATGGATGGCAGAAGCTAACATAGCAGCTAGCTACCATAGCTAACTAAACTAGATGTTCTATAACCCTCGTATTGTCCTCAAAATCACATCATGCAAAGTGATTTTTGTTTCTGGGTGCGATTCTCACATTGTGGTCTATGTAAAAGATTAGCACCAATATTGAGTTTTGATAGATTTTAGAATTTTTGTGCAGTGTCAAATTTAAACAAAAAAACAAACCCCAAAAGGCCCCAAAAGTGCTATTTTTGGACCTCCAGCTACTTTTTATTTTTACAAAACACATGCATTTTATTACTTTCTCTTGGGGGGGGGTTTGTAGGCAAAGCTTCCAGTTTTAAGATTTGACTGGTTATTACAAAACTGACGTCATTTTGATGGCATAATTTCCATGTTTGGGGCATCGGTTCCATGTTTCCATTGGTATATTATTGAAATCGCACAAAAAGCTATACCGTACTTTGATGTAAGTGAGCTCTATTGACCATGAATTCCAATAGAAAGCATACAAATGGTGGCAATGGTTTACTTTGGAATGGAGTTGCTAACAAGGTACAACACAGAATTGTGTGAAAAATTATACTTCATGGTGCTTATAAACGGTCAAACCAGACCGGGTCAATTTGACCCGGGAGGACAACAGGAGGAACTATTTTGAATAAAACACCCTAAAATTCAATGAAATGAGTTCAAATGAATTGTATTTGTGAAGGGCATAGTATTGAACCACCCATGTGATTTTGGGACAATTTGATGGAAGAAAACCAGATTTCTGATGGGAACGCGTCATTTCGGGTCAAATTGTCCCGAGGACAATACGAGGGCTAATCTAGGACACGAACATCCATAACCACTGTAGAAGCCCGAGAGATAACAAGGGCGGATAATTCAATATATTGTTAAAGCACCATAGCTAACGTTAGTACATTCACATTCATCTTTCTGCACGGATGCTGACGTTTATTACATAGAAAAAGTGGTGGAATTCATCAACGTCATTGTGTCACTCCCCCCCCCCCCTCAACCCCCTGGGGATCCCACTTGGGCACTACTGAGCTAAACTGCAACAGTTAATTCCAATTGTGCTTCAATGTTGTTGACATTAGTTAGTTACATCAGGGGATAATTAAGACTGTTCTCTGCTTTGTTTCCCCCCTGTCCAAATACAACTGGCTACTCTGCAGGTAGGAAATGGGAGACTGCATTTTGTCGGGAGGTAGATGGGAGGACACCACTAGAACGATTCCAATTCTATTTACATTTTAGATTGAAGGTATTTTAGCTGAGGCTCATATATCCTCCAATATCAACGTAACAGTATGAATAGCAGCTAAGCCTCCTAAATTCCAAGTTCACCCACATTGCAAGCAGCCAACAGGATGAAGGTCAAAGTCTTAGTGCCTCGACAATATTCGCGTGACCCTGAAATTATTGTCAGAGTGCTGATGCTGCGTTCATTTAGAACTCGGAGGGGGACGCAAATTGCCACTTACTACTAGCAAAAATAAAACGCCACATTAACTCGGAGTTCCTAAGTCGCAAACTCTTGTATGATTTCTCAACCCCTAGTTGCTCCCACCACGTCATTTGACGTCATTTCAACATGGCCACCCAGGATTGTATGAATTTAAAACACATTTTTGCCCAATTTGTGTTTTCTTTTCAATAATAGTAAGCTTTCAGACCAATCAGCATAACAATAGTTGGTTAAACCCATACAATTAAACTTTACTGTTGTTAGCTGTCTAATAGCCGATGCTATTGGTCTCCATGCTTTTGCAACTTGAAGCCCTGAAGCTCGAACGCATGTAGGTCGCGTTTGCCACTTGTCACCTCCGGCAATACACAAATGCAGCAAGGATGGGTTGGGGTTTAATGTTACTTCAGGCTTAAACCATGTTAGACTGAGTAGAGGATGCATCCCCCCAGCGACTTGAAAACTTTCATCGTTTGAACTCTGTTTGAAGAAGGCATGTTGGGTGTCCTTGTTTGTATTCTTTGCACAACATATTTGTATTTTCTTCCAGTGACTCTCCCTTGCCTGTGACTTCACGTGTCTGTTTTGTAAAGTTCCATGAGTCTGAGTCGGTGGGAGTGTCCCAGCACCTGACAAACACCGTCTTCGTGGACAGAGCCTTGATCGTTGTCCCATTCGCTGAAGGTGGGTGCTTCTTTTCTTCTCGTCTCACTCACCTGACTATCTAGGAACATACAACACACTCACTCACCTGACTATCTAGGAACATATACAACACCCATTTTCTTAAGTGTATTTTGATGGAATTGCAAACACTATCTGCGCCATTGTAAAAACGAAACAAAAATGTGACCAAGCAAAGTTAGCTTAAGCTTTTTCATTGCTTGGCAGTTTTGTAAAAGGGAAGTGTTACATGTGTGCCCATGTCTTACAATCGAGCCTTTTTTGTAAACTTCTCTCTCTGTTATTTGTGTTGTGGTTTTCATAGTGGACAAGTCATTTGCAGAGAGCCCCTTCCTTGCTGGCTGAAAGTGGTCATCTGCTGCCATCAGGAGCTTAGAACAGTTAATGGCACCAGGCTCGCCAGACCCTTCTCACTCTTGTTCTCCAGTAAAAATATTAACTGTATTCTTTTCTTTGTTGTTGAAGGCATCTTTTCATAAAAAAAAAAAAAAAAAAAAGCCACACAACTCTAAACAGGGCAATCAACATCCCTCACATCTGAAAATGAAGGGATTTGAAAATATTTTTCTAAATTGAATTTGTTTTAATCAGTTGGGCATGCACCAAAACACAAAGCATGCGAGGTAGATTAACTCATGCATGCTACAATGGATTTGGAAGTTCTGTATCCTTATCAACACTGAGTCATTTCCAGCAGATGCTCTCTGGAAGGTTGTAATAATTTGGCTTATTCATTATAAGCACTGCCTTTGGCTTTTACCTTGCTTCATGTGCCAAATTCTGATATGATTATTCTACATTGTGCATCTATTTTTACCAATTTTGCACTAACCTACTGGAGGTCAAAGTAGTCTTAAACCTCTGCTTGATGTTTATTGACCCCCCTCCCTCCACACATGACTCTGAAAGGGTTTGAGTGAATCTCAACTTTAACGGTGGTGTTTCTTTTGTCGTTGTGTTTTACAGTTGTTTTTCCTGGTTCAGCCAGCCCTATATACCAGGCCCTGCATATATACCAGGCCCTGCAGAAAATGCCACCATGTCTTCTGCAGTTTCTCAAGTGTCCTTTCTGTCGTGTGTGTGTGTGTGTGTGTGTGCGCGTGTGTGTCTGTCTGTCTCTCTCTTGTTTAAATTGGTATTGATAATAGCCTGTTTTCAGATTGCACACCCATGGATCACCAATCTCATAAGATTTTCCATTTAATTGGACTGTTCTGTGTTTTGTTTCTCTTCAGCATTTGGGCACATTGTTTATGATCCTATCGGGGCTTTTGCTGGCAAATAAGCCCTTACTTGATAGAGCCTGTTCAGTGCAATTTATCCTCAACGTTCAAATTAGCCACCAGCAAAAGCCCAGAAAAGGGAATATGACTTGAACCTTTTCTGTTTTGGTAGTATTGGTAATAATGGTTTTGGTATTGGTAATGATAAGTTTATGCACCATAAGTGATTCATTGTGCCCTAATTGTCTACACCCAAATCATGAACTTTGTTCTCTGTATCTCGATGTTTTTTGTGTGCTTTATAGCGAAGCAGCCGGCGCGAGTCGCTTGTTCATAAAACATCTAATGAAAGTTGAGAGCACATCCCACTGGACAACCGGCTGTGCTTGCTTACGTTTGGTTCATGACTTAAAAAACAAGTACAGGTGATAACATCTTGGCAGTGTTGACCACAGTGTGTATTGTGACTTTTGAAATCATATAGCTGCTAATCCTACAAAGTTTTTGAGAGAGAAAAAAAGAAATAAAAAAAAAAAGGTCAAAGGGATCAACATTTACAGACGAGACAAACAAGTGGAATGTGTTTTGTTGTTTTTAGCTACATACTGTATCTCTCTGGTGGGAAGAGTAGTTAGACTGAGGTGGCTTGTCTGTGAGTCCTGTCTGAGTGTAGTGGATGTTGGCTGGGAGCGTGCACTGAAACGCTCTTGTTTCTCTCCAGGAGTTATTCCTGATGAGTCTAAAGCTCTGTCGCTGTTAGCTCCAGCCAATGCGGTGGCCGGAGTTTTGCCTGGGGGAGGCCTTCTCCCAACACCCAACCCTCTGGCACAGGTGAGTGTCTGAAAAGCCTATGTTTTGTGCTTATGATCTCTGCGGACGCTGGACAGGTATTTTGGGTCTGGCTTTGGCATAGCTTGAAGTATCTTGGAAAAATGTCCAAAAAGTGTATGAATTTTGTCATCCTATTATTCCTATATAAAGGTTATTCTTACTAAATCTAAGCCTGGGTTGAGAAAAATCAATTTTATTGCCAAAATCACTCGGTTGATTTTTCATCTAATTGTCTGTGATGCATGCATTGTAAAGCAAACTTTAATTTATATTATTAAAGGTTGGGTGTAATTAATACTTGAAATTTCTATCAAATCCATGGGACTTAGAAGGGAGAGGGGCATGTTAGGAAATGGGTTTAATTTTCAATGCAGCCAGAATTAAGTCCAAATTTAGATTTTTTTTTAAGTTCTAGACAGCATGTTGTGAATATTTGATCCTTTTTCTTAACTCAAGTCATATCTTCTATTTGTGCTTTTGTATTTCTAGTTACGGTATTTATCATTATTAAATTCCCAGTGATGTTTATCGTTTCATTGCATTGATGTTAGTTTGGACAATAAAGTTTATCCTGCCTACATTACATACCTCAAGTCATGTCAAGTCATATCTTTGTCAAGTGTTTGAGGATCATTTGAGGGATCATTGCAAAATAAATGGTGTAATATAATGTGTATAATATAATATAAGAATATCGGCCGATATATCGAGATTGGAATTTTTTTACTCCCCAATATTGGCATCGGCCTCAAAAATCCCGTATCGGTCGGGCTCTGGTCTGTGTGTTAAGTGTCAGTATCAAATGTTCCAGATGGGAGGGACACCGTTTGGAGGCATGGGTCCTAGCATGGAGCAGATGGCTGCCATGGGAATGGCTGGAGCCAACATGAACCCCCAGGTTAGGCTTTGAAGAGTTGCCTTCATAATCACTGCAATTGATAATAATAATCACAATTGATAATAATATCCCAATTCTCTTCTTCAGGCTCTTTCTGCTGACTTCCTGAAGCTCATGCAGTCCATGGACCCCAAGTAAGAAACGAATAACCTCCTCGTCCCATGTTTTCAGTGCAACAGGCCTCAATTAAGTCTTTTGAAGAGAATAATCCATTTCATTGCTTCCTCTGCAGAATGAACCCCATGGCAGTGGGACTGAACTTGAACCCGGGGATGGGGATGGGCATGGGCATGGGCATGGGGATGAAGGCAGAGAATAAGGAGATTGAGGAAGCCATGAAGAGAGTTCGAGAAGCCCAGTCACTCATTTCTGCAGCTATCGAACCAGGAAGTGAGTCCCGTCTCTTTTTGTCTCCCCCACTATGCGATCGGGTCCGTGGACTATAGTTTGGCATAATGCCTTCCACCACTCGTTACTGACAAATGTAATGTGATTACAGTAACTCGTTACCCCCCGACACTGGTCGGCTCTAGAACACTTGTCATGTGGGCGATCTGATCCCACTCGCTGGTCAATCTTCTCATCAGCTCATGCTTTTGTTTTCTCCTCGTCTCTGCAGATAAGAAGGACGACAAGCGTAAACATTCCCGCTCCCGCTCTCGCTCCCGACGCAGGAGGTCCAGGTCTCGCTCCAAACACAGGTGAGTCTGTGTGAGAAGTCCTGGTTTCTGCTCTGTCAACGCAATGAAACAAACACAGGTGAGTCTGTGCGACACGTCCTGGTTTTTGCTCTCTCTTATATTGTGAAAACGTTGTCACCTTTGCTGCAGGCGATCGGAGAGCAGGTCTCGACGGAGGTCCCACTCCAGAAACAGGAGGAGGTCGTCCAAGAGCCCGCGGGGGAGGAGGAGGTCTAACTCTGCATTCAGAAATCGCCGCAGTAGATCTAAGTCAGTGTCTCCTCTGTCGTCCTTAACTCATTCATGGCCAGTTTAGGACTGCCAATATTTAGCACAGGCCAAAGATTTTCATAATTGTTGGTCATCTTTCAAGACCCACAGTAAATTATCTATTAGCACCAAAGTGATTTGCAATACCTCAAAATGAAGATGTACGTCTCTGGGTTCACCAGGGGAAAAAAAGTGAGCTTTTAGCATGTTCTGTACTCTACTTATAGCCATTTATATACACCCTGTTTTCACCAAAAAGGTCTCTCTGAGAAGACAAACAGGAGAAAAGGCCATTTTTGTAAAGGACAGGCAGAACTCGCTCTCAATTCTTTTATTTTGAACTGTATTGACATCAGACATGTAAATATTATTCGTTATGACACAAATGACAAAAAAATATATATATATACTGTATATATACATGAAGTGCTTTTTTTACATTCAACAATACAGTTTACTCAGTGTGAGTGAGTGTGCAGACAGACACACAGACAGACAGACACACACACACACACACACACACACACACACACACACACACAGAGAGAGAGAGAGTTCTGTCCACAGCTGCTGCTGGATCCCACCTCCTTCCCAGGGAACACTATTGATTGCCCCGCAAAATTAGCATAGGAGGGGAACACCAAACTGGTCTGAGATCAGCATCTAGCCTCCTCTGCCTCTGCATCGTTTTCCTCCTCTCGTTCGGGCTGGGACGAATGCTGCGACACAGGAACGGGGTCGGCTTGGCTTTGGGACCAGGCGCTGGAACCGGATCGATCATGTTGGTTTGACTACCGCGAACAACCCAATCCAGGTTCGCCCTGCAGCAAGGCGACCCGCGCAGCGCGCCGAGGGGCGTTTCAATGGCGTTTCTCCTCTATGCAACAGGCAGCGTTTCTCCGTTTTCTCCTCCTCTTCCATTTCAAAACAACAGCTGCGGTATGTGTTTGATAACGTGTTGTCGTGTGGTCGGCTTATCTTTGAGGCTAGGGACCTGATAACATGTCACAGGCTGGGGAAGTCTTTGAACTACGCGCTGCACTAATAAAAACAAAAACACGTCAAACATGTCATCGGCGGGGAGGGCTATTCCTGATAACACGTCAAAGATGTCTTTGGCGGTGAATGAGTTAAGAACAAGATGGCTTCCACACTTTGGCTAAATACATATTGGTCAGAATATAAGAGAGCCCCCCCCACCCCCAGAAATCTGTCTGAAAAAGGGGCATTGTCTTATATTTGGGGTCTAGAGTTCAAATGTCATTAACTCGGCACTCGGTCGGTGATGTTAGTTTGTTCGTTCTATCTCTCACACGCACACACTCCGCCTGCGTACCTGCTTAGATCTGTTCTATCTCTCTCACACACACACTCCACCTGCGTACCTGCTTAGATCTGTTCTATCTCTCTCACACACACACTCCGCCTGCGTACCTGCTTAGATCTGTGGGGTCGACAACACATAGCAAAATGTTTTTATTTAAACAAACTGTGGTGCAAAACACCCTGTTGTGTTATGCAAGCGTGGCACGTAAATGCCAGACGCTCTATGCTTGGTAACCATGGAAACATTCGCGTAATCCAAACTTTTAATGAACTATTCCAATAGGGCTCTTCTGATTGCATTGTTTTCTTCGTCTTCCTCATGCAGGGACAGGAGGAAGGACGACAAGCCTAAGAAACGCTCAAAGACGCCCCCAAAGAGCTACAGTAGCGCCAGGAGGTCTCGAAGCATCAGCCGGTGAGCGGCCTGAAAGCAGTGTTTTTATATATGGCGAAAATGCAGGCACACCTCTGTTTGAACTAAGACAACAATGACCAGAGTAAACAATTGTGTTTTTGCTTCTCTTAATTGCTCGACCCAGAAGACGCAAGCGAAGCCGCAGCGCAACTCCGAAGAGGAAGCTTTCCAGGTCGCCATCGCCCAGACGGTGTGTAGCACCTCTTTGCTTCATGTTGGAGGATAATATCAGTGTGGGAGATCCGGTGGTTTTGTAAAGATCATCTGTTTTGTTCTTTACAGCCACAAGAAAGAGAAGAAGAAGGAGAAGGAGCGGGAGAAGGAGAAAGAAAAGGAGCGGGACAGAGAGCGCAGGGAGGAGAGAGAGCGCTCCACCAGTAAGAAGAAGAAGAGCCGAGACAAGGAGAGAGATCGGGACCGCAAGTCTGATAGTGAGAAAGGAGATGTCAAGGTTTGTATGTCTGAGAGATGGGGTTTATTATATTTACTGGCAGTTCATCGAAAGTCACGCAACTGACTGGCCATAAATTAGAAATGTGTCAAAAACGCTGATAATTGAGCGCTCCCTTAAGCCAGACTTAAGCCCTTCATGACTGTGAATAACCTAAGATCTCTGTGCCGCTGTTAAGTTCTTGTCTGGTTGATTGTAATATCGCTGCCTTGAGAAAACAATATCCCTTTGCTATATTTGCTATATTGCTGACAATCGGGGCGAAAACATAACCTCCAACTGTGTTGACAGAGGTAATTACAGGGTTCGGCCAAGGTGCTTGGATTTTGAGAGAAAAAATTTAAGTCCTGGAATACCTTGAAAATAGCCCCTTTTTTAAACAAGGTGCATAAAACTCCTTGAATTTCACGCCGTCTGTCAGTGACGTCACGTCTTATATTCTGACCAAAGTTGGTATTAAAAAGACAAAAGTTGCTTACTGAGGTATGAGCATCTGTTCAAAGTCAAAGCAATCTTTAGACAAATATGTTCCCGTCCCATTCACAAGATTGATAGTAGAATTAACTTGGAAAAGGTTCAATGGGCCACTTCAGTAAAGACTGAACCCAAAGAGAGGACTGGAGCACACGAAATCACTAGAAATGATTTAATAGGTACAAAGCACTGACGTTTCAACGCACACAGCGTCTTCTTCAGTCACTAGATCGTTTTGACTCAGAAGAAGACGCTGTGTGCGTCGAAACGTCAGTGCTTTGTACTAGGGTTGCACGGTATACCGGTATTAGTATGGTACCGCGGTTCCCTGCCGTTAAAAAGGATACTATACCACGTTAATTTAGTACCGATACTTAAAAAAATGTCATGGGTTGCGTCAGTGTGCGACCGTGGTGTTTGTTAGCGGAGGAGAGAGACACAGCGGCATTACAGTTGAGAGCCTGTCTCCCACCTCACGTGAAGGCAACACAGCCTTGCCTTGAACCAATGGTGACTCGTGAAAAGTGAAAAAAAGCTCTCTCTGACTCTGTCTGCTTCATGTGGGGGCGTGTCGACTTTCCTCTTCCCTCTCTGCTCGCTCTCTGGCCACAGTCCTCACTGCAGCACCCCGACACACAGGACAGACGCAGCGAAAATGGCAGCGGCTTCTTCTAGTCTTGCAAGCCGACCAACGCTTGTAGAAAAAGCAGATGCACGAAGCGAAATATGGAAATATTTTGCTTACGTTGCCGACAGCGAAGGCAAGCCCGTGGACACCTCCAAACCAGTGTGTAAAAGGTGCTTCAACGTGACGCAAGCGAAAGGATCAAACACATCGAACCTGGCTAAACATCTTGCCGACAGGCACCCCGACCTGTTCAAAGAGTTTAAAGACCGACGGGTTAGCGAACGTGAACGATAAACATACATGCCCTCAAATAAGTCCAACGAGTATTGTGTGACAAGCGAACTTGTTTCACTGAAAAAGTTCGCTTGTCACAATAGCCTACTCGTTTACAGTGAAACACGAGGCAATGTGCTGGAGCACAGATCTCTGCCAAGGAGAAAGTCATGACATGTAACGTTTAGGGGAGGGGACATCAGATGACTGCATACCATGTACAATATTTAATAACACTATGGTCCTCAATGCCAGTGTTATTAAAGCTTTTACATGGTAAGCAGTCATCTGATCTCACCTATCCTAATATTTACAATAATCCCAATTATTAATGATATACGAATTCATTGTAAAAACACCTAGCCTACACGTATGGGGGGGGGGGGGGGGGGGCTGGGAATACACCACATAATAAGCCTACATTTCAATAGCCTACATTTATGTGTGAAAATAATATATATTACTAGATTAACCATAAATCAGGCACTTCATGTTAATGAAGCTTAGGAGCTGCAAGTACAGAGTACTTTTTTTGGATAAAACAAATAGCTATAATAGTGTAGCAGCTGTGTGAAAATATATTTTATTTATATTATTTATAAGTTTAAACGGTTGACATTCCTTTAAAATATGTTTACAGGAGAGATTATGTTAATTTTACACTAGATAATAAAAGTTCTAGCATGTTCAGCGCCACACGTGGTGGCAGTAGCCTACTACCAGCATGTAGTAAAATGACTACATGGCTGTGCATTACCTTGTTAAATCAATAAAATAAGTTTTAAGTTCCATGTTTTGTCCCCTCTATTTATTCCAATACTTTTCCTGATGTTTTAGTTTTTTGCCGTGGTATCGTTTCAGTATCGGTATCGAGATACTTAGGCAGGTATCGGTATCGAACTCATAATTTTGGTATCGTGACATCCCTACTTTGTACCTATTAAATAATTTCTAGTGATTTTGTGTGCTCCAGTCCTCTCTTTGGGTTCAGTCTTTACTGAAGTGGCCCATTGAACCTTTTCCAGTGTTTTGTCCTCTTCTGAGAGCACCGACCTCCCTATGTGGAGGGGTTGAAGCGCAAGAGACAAAATGTAATATAATGCAAATTTGATGCCCCTTTTGTGCCAAATTTATATTTGAAAATCAATCATTTGATTTGCGTGAAGTCCTTGAAAATGAAAAAAATAGTGCTTGAAAGAGTTTTGTAATGTGTGTATGAACCCTGTAATAAATACAGTATAAGTTGCAGGTTTACATTCATAATGATGAGGCATGTGGGAAATTATGTGTTTTGCTCAGGCAACTCTGTTATTTGAATTTACATGCATATTACGTCTTTTTTTCAACCAGTGCCTTTAGATCTAACTTATTTACTTCATTCACTTGATCTAGTGAGGACCGTCTCCTAGACGAGAAACAAATTGACACGGTTTTCTTAATGTTCAGTGTTAGACAAGAACGTTTAAGCCGTGCCGCTAGCGATCCTAGAAGTTCTGTCAGTCGTTGTGTGGAAATTGATGGAGTGGAGAGGATTTAGTGCTTTTAAATGTTGGATTCTAAAGGAGACGTGTGAAGCTCAACCTCTGGTTGTTTTTTTTTGCGTCAACAGGTGACCAGGGATTATGATGAGGAGGAGCAGGAATACGACAGCGCCAAGGAGAGAGTAGAGGAGGGAGAGGAGGAAGACGAGGACAGGAGGAGCGACTCGGACTCTGTCTCATCCCCCAAAGGCCCGAGAGAGAGCCCAGAGAGAGCTGAGAGAGACACGCCCAAGAAGTCCAAACTCAACGGGGACGATCACTGTCAGGAGGACATGGAGATGAGCGACTGAGTGTCCCCGGAGGCCGAAACAAACCGCAACTTTCCACTGTCCTTTTTTTTTCGTTTTGTTTTTTTAAACATAGGCCACAAAACGTCTGTGCCTGATCACTTACAGTTAAAATGTGAGTTGTAGTCTTAACTGCAGAAGGGAGATGGTGTACTGGGGTGTACAGGTGTTGTGCATTTTAGATTCTCTCAACAGAGAAATGTTGTTTGGGATAGTCACATTTATCTCCGTGTTGGACAGAGCGTCTAGTGAGCATGTGTAGGGAAACGGTCACAAATACCTTTTTTGTAAAGAAAATGATGGGAGGGGGGAAAAAACAAGAAAAAATATGAATAACGTTAGACGTGGTTTTAAATTGTCAAATTGCTGTACTTGTTTGTTTTAAGGCCCTATTTAATTTGTACCCATATGTTTCCATTAGGATTTTTTTTTTTTTTTTACTTGGAATGTTGTTTATTTTCCATATTTAACTAGACAGGATTTCCCCTGGGCCTTTCAGACTCTTAATCAAATAACACCCAGCACCTGTTTCATTTGGTGCGGTGCAGTTGATTTTTCGCTCTGTTGGGACTGGGAGGCCTAACCAATTTGCTTTAATGGTAATTCAGTCTATCCTGTTGCAGCGGTCCCACCCACCTACTATATTTCATAACCCCCTGTAAATGTACACTGTAGATCAAATGGAGTGTTGCTACAATGAAATAACTTCTCTGCAATGTTTTACAAAGGAAGCTAATAAATTGGGTCAAACTATTTTGACTAGCGTGTTGGTATGTGATAAGACTAATAGTGTCGGAGTACTCGAGACCGGTCTCGAGACCACATTTTGATGGTCTCGTCTCGGACTCGCCCTCCATCGGTCTCGGTCAAGCAGGACTCGGGATTTTATTTCAAGACCAGCCGAGACAACAACTACAGTGGCATCATTCCTTGCCTGTGTATATATTTTTTTTATTGTGATTGGGTGTAAAAATCCCTCCAATCGCAACCAATAACCTTGCAGTTTAAAACGTTTCTAATGCTGTAGCCCCTCCCCTCACGTTCATGTACAAAGGGGGACAACACAGGTCAACAAGGTGGCTGGAAAAATGTCCAAATCATCAGTCATATGATTTGCTTATATAAACCACAAAGGGGGAGGAGTCATAATTTAGCCGCAGTAAGGTGCTTTTACACTTCATTCTGTCCACTGTGTTGAGCCTTTCTGAAGGTCAGTGATATGGAATTATAGTGTTTCAGATCAAAGGATTGCATTCTGTCACTGAGTATAGACTACAGCCATTTATATTTGACTATCATTCCTAAAGATTTATTTCGTTGTTAGCAGAGCAATGGTGTAAAGGTTAAAGGTCTTGAAAATGGTCTCGCATTTGTTTGGTCTTGGTTTTGGTCTCCCCCCCCGGTCTTGTCTGGGTCTCGGGTTAGGTGGACTCGACTCCAACACTGAAGACTAGATCAGTGTTATGTGATCAGACTAGAGCAGTGTTGGTATGTGATCAGACTAGAGCAGTGTTGGTATGTGATCAGACTAGAGCAGTGTTGGTATGTGATCAGACTAGAGCAGTGTTGGTATGTGATCAGACTAGAGCAGTGGTTCTCAAACCTTTCTCTATACCACCAGACATTTTGCTTAGAAAAGTGCAAGAGAAAACTAGCATTCAATGAATGAATGATAACCCACTTTATGAAGAATATAACATTACAAAATTAGTGCCTCCTGAGCAGATAAATTGTAACATTTAATTCATTTTCATGATTTATTCTGACATTTTCCCTTCTCTCAAGTACCCCCTGTAGTAGCTCCACCTACCTACCCCGCATACCCCAGTTTGGGAAGCACTACTCTACGAGGAATGACTGAACGACGTAAATGAAAGAGTCTTTGGTTCCATTCCCATATGTGGCATTTTTATTTTAGTACATTTTATATCAAAAATAGTGGCAGGCTTTTTTTCTTGCTGTACAACGGCCAGGATGTACATAAAACATGTAAGCAGCTGAAGCCTGTAGGAAGGAGTATAGAAATAACAGGTCAAGTGTAGCGTTACCGAAGCAAGGAGGCACACTTCCATTGGCTGCACCAGCCAGCAGCGAGGAATGGAATCTCATCATGGGGGGGTGACAAGGTACTGCATGTGGCTCCAGTCCACTGATATTGAATATGGATATAAATATGCTGCGTATTATACGCATGTTCCACCGTGAGTGCTTGGCTGCTGAACACCACCTTGTAAACCAGATCATTAGCTCGACTTGAGGATGCATACGGCGACTGACATGACACCCGTCACCTGACGCTGCCACATGGATGGCTTTGCTTCACAATGCCGCCCCATCATGGCATCATGACCGTTGTCACTAAGGCCATGTTCAGATAGGAGGCCAAATCTGATTTGTGAACTTTAGTGACCTATTAATGACTTTATCCAGATTGGTTTTATGAGTCTGGACGCTCCAAGTCTGATTTGTGTCACTTGTCCCAAACCACATATGGAAGTAGTTTCCAATCTGCTTCAAATGTGCTTTTGACTGATGTGTCTTCAGTGCGGACGCGCAGATCCACCAAATCTGATTTGAACGTCACTCACAACTCGTCATCAAATGCTTCTGCGTAGGAAAACCACATCACTAACGTACGTATTTACGGACGCCCACGTCGTTACCATAGCAACCCATGCAGATAGGCTGTTTAGGTCTGGACCACTGAGCTAAATAAAAGGTCTAGACACACAGATCCGACTTGAGAATCAGATTTGTGGCAGTGCGGACACACTCCCAAATCAGATTTGGGAAACCAATCAAGATAATGATTAATGACTATCAACAAATCAGATTTGCCTGTAATGTGAACATGGCCTAAGTGTCATTTGGTAAATTGTCATTAACGCAATGTTGACATTGTTTGAGATGGTAAAATGGTAAATGGACTGCATTTATATAGCACTTTTATCCAAAGCGCTATACAATGTGCCTACATTCACACACCAAGGGCGGTCAGCTGCCACGCAGGGTGCTGGCACAGCCATCGGGAGCAATTTGGGGTTCAGTGTCTTGCCCATGGACACTTCGACATGCGGACTGGAGGAGCCGGGGATCAAACCACCGACCTTCTGGTTAGTGGACGACGCACTCTACCTCCTGAGCCACAGCCGCCCCAGAGATGTCTTCATTATGACAACTTGACATTAACCAAGAAAACATGACCTGTCATAAACATGACATAGCAGGCATTAAATGTCATTAAGTGCAATTACACTATGAGTTTATAACGGTGTCATTAATATTTTCCTTGACCCCAACTACAGTGGTACAATTTGAACTTTTCATTAAGATGTCGTTGATGTCACTGGTTAATGTCAAGTTGTCATAACGAAGACATCTCAAACAATGTCAACTTTGCATTAACAGTGACATAATTTACCAAAATGACACTTAACTCATTGAGTGCCAGCCACTTTTGGAGAACGGACGCTCCCAGTGCCAGAGTTTCAGAGCTGCTGAGTTTGCTGTGCGCACAGTGAAGGGTGCGCGACATCCAGCTTTTTGTACAGCGTTCCGCGTGTGTTTGTCACCGGCAACTATGCTTCCAGTTGAGAATAATAACAACTCCACGGCTGATCATGCCGATGTGCTGTCGCAACCGACACGGAGCGGCTCAATTGTGGGAGCAGATTGGCTGCTGCAGGCACAGCTGCAGTAACGTTATGCTTCCTGCATATCGATGCATACGGATGCGATGCGATTTCCGTTTCCATAACAACTTCTTCTTTGTTTTTTCCTTGCCTTTCTGTTATGTGGAGAGCACTGTTGCCACCTAAGGGTTCTGTAAAATAGGTTAGACACATTCAATAGCTCTGATATTGTAAGAGGCGATGTAAGAGGCTTAGATCGACACCCCCCCGTCAAAAAACGCAATTGACGAACATGTTCGTCCTTGGCACTCTACGTTACTATTTGAAATGACGAACATGTTCGTCCATGGCACTCAATGAGTTAATGACAACAGTCATAACATTCATAAAGCCTCCATGTTATGACAGTGTCATGTCAGTCGACAAATGCACCCTCGAGTAAAGACTTACCAGAAGATCTGTTCAAGTGAACGTGTTGTCAACACTTCCTAGCTTGCAAATGCCTCCTGGATGCAACCTGGATGCTTTATGTTCTCCCTGTGGAAATGATTGGCGGTTCCATACATGTGAAAGGGGATTCATACAGTTTATTAAATGTGGCAAAAAAGTGACAATAAGATCATTAAGAGATACCTTTTTTTTTTAACAGCACAAAAGTATGTACAAAAATAGCAACTGCCACCATGGTACAAACCAATAAACTCTTGAAATTAACTCACACTTTACATAAAATAAAATAAATCCACAACTCTTCCTCTTGCAGAGTACATGGACCCCATCAACACAAGGAAAATAAGGAAGGAGAAAGTAAAAGACAAAAGCAATCAAAACCATAAAACATGGATTTACACATTGCGCGGGGGAAAGGCCAGTTTTTTTTTGTCAAGTGTAAAAATGGCTGAACATTGTACTTTTAACATTTGTCTAATGTATACATAATACAATATAACTGAAAAGAGTAGAAGCCCTGGTTTAATTCTTTGAACTGGATTGTAGTTTTTTGTTACATAGTTTACAAAGGTAGAACAAGAGGGCATGGTGTTACGTGAATCCGTTTGAAAGTTAGGCGCCTTTTCTGTGATTGGACACGCCCATTTCCACACCCCCTTTGGCCAGTGAAGGTTAATCAGTTGCAAGTCGGGCCATGAGCTGCTTTTCTACCAAGTTTCGTGCAAATCCGTTGAAAACTTTTTGAGATATCCTGCTGACAAACGGGGGGGGGGGGAAGAACAACTTCTGCACAAACAAAGGCTTAGACGTCATCACTTATAATGCCACACTTGCTGCCAGTCAAACAGAAAGAGAAGTCTTTGTGGTGCCATCAAACCTGCAGCATTTTCTAGCGTAAAGTCGATTTCAAACGCAGTACAAAGGGTTGAGGATCACACCATGACGACCTGGACTGAGGGCTGTAGTGAATCTAAATAGTGCCAAAAAGTTCATGATGCTTCTCCACGCTCAGGATTGTAAAAAAAAAAAAATTAGGCAAAACATAGTTTTGAATAACTTGTGGAACTCTAACTTTTAGGTTGTTAAGCTGCAAAAGTAGCTGTTTTATTCAAATTCACCACCATTTTTCTGACTTTTCTCAATTAAAGTCTCAATTTGATGATGATGTCACACAGGATTACATTTTCCGACTGCATTTTGAGAGCATCTTGCCTCCGTAAATGTGATGGATTTTCTGTTTTCTGGGGTATAACACAGGCAGGGACCATTCAAAAGTGTCACGTGTATCTGTTGGAGAAAGGCAGTTGACTGGGGGCATTACAAAATAAAGAAATCTGTGATTGTTTATTGGTTGGAAACCACAAGGGTTTACCATTTTCCAAAATAATGAGATTTTGACGTAAAAAAATACAATAAAATCTCACTATTATTATAAGGCTCCACAATTGCTCAACTGCTCATGCGCAAATCACATGAGCAGTTGAGCACATGAGCAGTTGAGCACATGAGCAGTTGGGCGTGTGAAATGCGCGACGCTAGAGATGAGCGCACAAAGTGCACACTATTTCTGGTATTTATTTGTTGTTTCGGTGCAACTTTAAAGCTAGAAATACAAATCTCAAAATGGCAAACATTTTTCTGGAAAATGCAGAACTTTTGCAGAGTAAAAACCTAAAAAGTCAATTCTGGTTTCAAACTTCCTCCTCAACATCCCCACACACAGTATCTTCAGTGCTTCACTACATGTCAGTTAAACACAATCCCTTTATAAAACAGTACGTACATACTTACACACATAGCATCGACTGAACTGGTACTGCCTCTCCTACTCAAAACCCGGGTGCAGAAAATGTGTCACTCGCTGGAGCTTCAATGTCCGTTCCTTTTGGTGGCTGAGGCGCTCTCAGGTGTCCCGTGAACGGTGCTCACGTGCACTCCCCTCAACGTGCACTCCCCCCACGTGCACTCCCTGCCTCGTGTGCTGGGCTGAACCCAATCCCATAGGTGAGAGCAGATTTAGAACCTGCAACGTTACGCTCCAAAACAACTTTCAATCTAAACAAAATGTCAACCTCTCCTGCCACAGTCTGATTATATAGTTCTTTGTTAGAAAATGTATCTTAGGTCTGGTTGTCTTGCTGCTGTATTATGAGGCATCAGCCCTGCTGAAGTGTCCTTGAGCAAGGCACTGAATCCCTACTGGCTCTAGGGTGCCACTCTGAAGCCGAGCCTGACCTCTGTGGGGGATCCAGAAGCTGCCATGCAACTCTTTTTTTATCAAGACTTTTTGGGATTTCCCCCATTTTCTCCCCAATTGTATTTGGCCAATTCCCCCCCTGCTGTCCTGGTCGTTGCTCCGCCCCCTCTGCCGATCTGGGGAGAGTGGTAGACTAGCACATGCTTCCTCCGATACATGTGCAGTCACCAGCCACTTCTTTTCACCTGACAGCGAGGAAGCTTCAATGGCAGGACGTAGTGTGTGGGAGGATCATGCTATTCCCCCCCAGTTCCCCTCCCCCACGAACAGGTGCCCTGACCGACCAGAGGAGGCACTAGTGCAGCGACCAGGAGGACACATTAACCCTTTATCCGGCTTCCAACACACACAGACGCGGCCCAATTGTGCCTGTTTGGATGGCCGACCAAGCCGGAAGGTAACACGGGGGCTCGAACCCGCGACCCTCGTGTTGGTAGGCAGGGAATCTACCGCTGCACTACCTGGAGGCCCTGCGCGTTGCAACTGTCATCATTCTCCTTTCCTTTCCTGTTCAACTTGTTTTCTCCTTTTGCATTAAGACAAAGATGTTTGGGAGCGTAACGATGTTCTACGTTGGCCTCCTGGCGGACGTCCAGCCGGAGAGGTTAAAGGTCAGGGAAGCGGCTGGGGTCCTCTTTGTACTCGTTGGGGATGGTGAAGATGGACTCGTCAAACTCGTCGTAGCGAAACTCCTGGAAGGTCACCGTGGCTGTGATGGTGGGAAACACTGGGATGTCTGCAGGGAGGAGGCGGGAGCAGCAGCACAAGTTAGACTGTAACATTCTGATCAACTTGGTTCTAATTGGTTGATTTTCCGTCAGACAACTGTCATGGAAATGCTTCTATAGTTTGTTTAACCCATTGATACCTGATGCAGCATTTGTGTGTGTATCCCTTTAAGACCGCAAACCTCGTTAACGCGGTTCGCGGTCTTAAAAGGGATACGCACACAAATGAGGGATATACACGCAAATGCTGCACCGGGTATCAATGGGTGGGTTAAATGCAGAGGACAAATTTCACCGGCCACCGTCAGCATGTGTGTGTTGTGGCCCTCCGTGCATGTGTTGATTGTAATCGTGTGACAATAAAGACGGGCTTGTCCGTCTGAAATCGTGTTTAAAAAAAATCGATCGTGTTTAATCGTGTTTCAATGGGTTAAAGCAGTGGCTCCCAAACTGGGGTACGCGTACCCCTAGGGGTACGTTGAGGTACTACAGCGGTACTTGAGAGAAAGGGGGAAATGGGAAAATGTAAGAATAAATCGTGAAAATAAATGAAACGTTAAAAATAAATCTGCTCAGGAGGCACTAATTGCAACTCTTTCACTTTATTATTTTGTAAAGTTATATTCTTCAAAAGGTGGGTTATCATTCATTCATTGCATCATAATGCTGTAGCTTTCTCTTGCAGTTCTCTAAGCAAAATGTTGTAAAGGGGGTACTTGGATTCAGAAACCAGGGAAAGGGGGTACTGAAGCAGAAAACACTTTAAGACCCACTGCTTTAAAGTAATAACTCAACTGTGCAAGACAGAAAAAAATGACTAGAATCTAAAGTATACCTTAAAATATCCCTTTCAGCCTTAATGAGCGCATCGTTTCAGTACGCTGAGCCCATACATATTCAAATAACCCTGCAAGAGATGCTTGTTTGGATTAACATCAACTTACCGAGTTTGACAGGAAAGCCGGGGGGGAGCTTCATCTGAACAAACTCCCTGAGTTTGTTAAAGTGCTTGAAGGGTGCGATCACCTCCAGAACGTTTAATAACCTGAGAGGAGACACAAGGTGTCAGACAGACTCAAATATCACACATCCCGCTGCGTCATGACCGCAGTGCAGGGCAATTTAAAACTACTTTCCCTTCACGGCCTTCAGAGCTGCAATTTTGGCAAAAAATTAGAATTTCAAGTTTTCAAGTTGACTTTGTTCCATTAGCTACACAGCATTGCAGCAGCTATTCTTCCTGGGGTCCACAACACAGACGTCACATAGTGACAGTGATATTACATATAACATTAGAAAGTAACAAGACAAGAACTATAACATACAGACAAGACAAGCCCCTGACAGGTCAATTATAGAATATACAGTATATAGTTTAGCCTTTTTCCCTCAATGCAGATGATTTGGCTAGATACTGTAATCAAGATCATTAACTTTTGGATGATTTTAGGAGGGCTAAGTTGTATGTTTAGCAAATTCTATAAATTGTGTGTCCATTTTAAGCTACAGTAGTAGTTACCGTAGTAAGTGAAATCAAATGTTGCTGGTTTAGCGTGGTGGTTATTAACCATGGAAACTAAAATTGCAACATAAAATTATCCAATTATGCAGCAACAGACCAGTCTACAAACCGAACGACATCAATGACAGCTCTTATTGAATTTGTCAAAAAAAACATTCAACGCCTTTACGACCAATGTGATGATGACTTCATTTCTCTCCGTTCTTTTTATATCCGTATCTTTTACCTTGTTTATCTACACAAATTAGTCATTTGCATTAGGGCTGCACAATTAATCGTATTTTCATCGTCATCGCAATATGAACATGCGCAATAAACACATCGCAAAGACTGCCTGAAACGCAATGAATAACAAAAGTGGTTTTATTTACATGCGTCATGCATTCCCACTTTTTTAATTTGTTTATCTACACAAATTAGTCATTTGAATCTCTTTTGTCATTTTTACCGCTGTCTTTTCTACCGTTTGATCACTTTGCAAATGTAGCTCAAAGTAAAAGCAGCTCTAGCAGCACTGTCCAAACATCCTACGTGTTGAACACTGATCTCATGAGCACCACGGGTCTCAGGAAGGAACGGACATGGAAGCATCTTGCTGACTGCCTCGACTCCGAGAGGAGGGAACACTCACGATTCAATGCCCAGAGGGAAGTCTTGACTCATGGCTACTGTGGCTTTGAAGTTCTTCTTGCTCTCTTTGCAGACCAGCTCTCTGCCCAGATGAGGTGCTCTGCAGAGAGGAGAGGACAGGAGAGGACAGGAGAGGAGAGGAGAGGAGAGGAGAGGAGAGGAGAGGAGAAGAGAGGAGAGGAGAGGAGAGGAGAGGAGAGGAGAGGAGAGGAGAGGAGAAGAGAGGAGGGGAGAGGAGAGGAGAGGAGAGGAGAGGAGGGGAGAGGAGAGGAGAGGAGAGGAGAGGAGAGGAGAGGAGAGGAGAAGAGAGGAGGGGAGAGGAGAGGAGGGGAGAGGAGAGGAGAGGAGAAGAGAGGAGGGGAGAGGAGAGGAGAGGAGAGGAGAGGAGAGGAGGGGAGAGGAGAGGAGAGGAGAGGAGAGGAGAGGAGAAGAGAGGAGGGGAGAGGAGAAGAGAGGAGAGGAGAGGAGAGGAGAGGAGAAGAGAGGAGGGGAGAGGAGAGGAGAGGAGAGGAGAGGAGAAGAGAGGAGGGGAGAGGAGAGGAGGGGAGAAGAGAGGAGAGGAGAGGAGAGGAGAGGAGAGGAGGGGAGAGGAGAGGAGAGGAGAGGAGAGGAGAGGAGAGGAGAGGAGAGGAGGGGAGAGGAGAGGACAGGAGAGGAGAGGAGAGGAGGGGAGAGGAGAAGAGAGGAGAGGACAAGAGAGGAGAGGAGAAGAGAGGAGAGGACAAGAGAGGAGAGGAGAAGAGAGGAGAGGAGAGGAGAGGAGAGGAGAGGAGAGGAGAGGAGAGGACAGGAGAGGAGAGGAGAGGAGGGGAGAGGAGAAGAGAGGAGAGGACAAGAGAGGAGAGGAGAGGAGAGGAGGGGAGAGGAGAGGACAGGAGAGGAGAGGAGAGGAGGGGAGAGGAGAAGAGGGGAGAGGAGAGGAGAGGAGAGGAGAGGAGAGGAGAGGAGAGGAGAGGACAGGAGAGGAGAGGAGAGGAGGGGAGAGGAGAAGAGAGGAGAGGACAAGAGAGGAGAGGAGAAGAGAGGAGAGGACAAGAGAGGAGAGGAGAAGAGAGGAGAGGAGAGGAGAGGAGAGGAGAGGACAGGAGAGGAGAGGAGAGGAGGGGAGAGGAGAAGAGAGGAGAGGACAAGAGAGGAGAGGAGAGGAGGGGAGAGGAGAGGAGAGGAGAGGAGAGGAGGGGAGAGGAGAGGACAGGAGAGGAGAGGAGAGGAGGGGAGAGGAGAAGAGGGGAGAGGAGAGGACAGGAGAGGAGAGGAGAGGAGGGGAGAGGAGAAGAGAGGAGAGGACAAGAGAGGAGAGGAGAAGAGAGGAGAGGACAAGAGAGGAGAGGAGAAGAGAGGAGAGGAGAGGAGAGGAGAGGAGAGGAGACCTGTCAGAACATCATCCCACAATAGAGAGATGCAGCAGGGGGGCGTGTCAGCAACAATGAAGTGGCACAGTGCAAAATTTGGTATCAAGGATGAATGCGCTAACTCACTCACTATAACATGATAACAACACCTCTACGAACATCAGGTAACATCTCTCCCCTGTAACGGCTGTATAGTGGCCTGGAGATGAGCTCTCGTGTGTTGAAAACGTACTGCAGATACCTACCTTCCATTGTCAGCAGAGATGTATTCCTCCCAGGAGATAGTGTTGGCTGACGGGGCAGTTAGAGATTGCCTCCTCGCCGGCTGAAGAGTGGAGGAACACACAGCATGTCAGGATAGAGCCCAGACTCAACTACTCCAATGAGTCACACATCACTCACAGCACGAGCAGAGACTAAACACTCAGACAGCAAAGTCCAGACTAAACACTCACAGACAGCAAAGTCCAGACTAAACACTCACAGACAGCAAGGTCCAGACTAAACACTCACAGACAGTAAGGTCCACACCAGACTAAACACTCACAGACAGTAAGGTCCACACCAGACTAAACACTCACAGACAGTAAGGTCCACACCAGACTAAACACTCACAGACAGTAAGGTCCACACCAGACTCACAGACAAAACAACAAGTGCTGACACCAGACCAGATATGTCTCACCCCCGGGCCAACGTACGTAGCGTACGTTGTGTAACTCCAACAGACACGCCCCTTCGCGAGGCTCCGTGCGGTCAGTTTTCGCCTGGCCGTGCACACACCTCAAATGTTCTAACTACGCGGCCGGGCGGACAAAGTGGAGTTTTCAAAAATAACGGTCCCTTCCACGAGGAGAAACCTGCACGGAGTATAGAAGCACCAAACGTTTTCTCATCAGGATTACGTGTCTGTCATTTCCGTGCAACAGTCCATTGATACGTCTAGCAGAATTCGGACTTTAATCTCAGAATTCTGACTTTTTTTTAATTTTTCAGAATTCTGACTTCATTCTCAGAATCCTGACTTAATCTCAGAACTCAAATTATATATATATACACCCATGCGCACACACACACACACAGAAAATGTAATCCATATGTCTCACCCTCCCTCGGACAAGACAAAAGCCACAACACAACTCGTCAAACTCAGACATGGGACAATTTGAAAGAGCCAGTGTTCTTGCACTGGATTGTAAATTTGCAAAATATGTATGCTGTATCTTTTGTGTTATTGTGTTTATATGTTGATCTTTGCTGCTGAACCGACCCATGTTCAACTTATCTCAACTGAGTAAGACAATGCACAGCTCCGACCACCAGATGGCCCCAGCGTTTCACTAAAGTGACTGAACTCTTGTGTGAACTGTACAAAGTGCAACATAAAGGACTGAATGACTACGCAGCTGAAACAACACTGCGTATAAATGGTGAGCGACTGTGGGGGAGGAGGGCGGGACTCCAGGTTAGTCCCGCCTCCCAGACAAATGGAGCTTCTCCGCCCCCCAATCGCCTGGGAACTTCTGGTCAAAAACAGCAGTTTGAGTTTGAACAGTGGCGAGAACGGCTGCTAACAATCCTATGCCCAGGGGCGTAGTGGAAGTTAACCCATTGATACCTGCAGCATTTGTGTGTGTATCCCTTTAAGACCACGTGACGGGATACACACACAAATGAGGGATATACACGCAAATGCTGCATCAGGTATCAATGGGTTAAAGTTAAACGCAGCTAAAGGTAGTTTACCCACCTCTTTGAAATGAGGCAGACTGTTTACTCGCCTATTTTCAAATCAACTGTATTTGATGAATGAGGGGAAACAAGGTGAGGAAAGTCCTCACCTTGGATAGTTGAGTTTAGCCTCCTCTGTATTTATCACCTCTGTATTTATCACCTCTGTCAGGTGACCAGAAATAACGGTGTGCTTGGATTCTCCTCTGCAGTGAAACAAACTGGAGATACAGAGAATCACTGTTGAAAACATTGAGAATGGATGTGATGTCCAGAGCGACGTTACATGATTTGATTCCGTTTGATCCGTTTACAACTTCTGCACGTCAGCGCCTGGATTGCTTCTGGAATGCTGTTTTTTTTTTTTACTCTCACATTGTTTCTACCCAGTTTTAACAACAAAAGCTGGGAGAAGGTTTTCAGTGTGTACCGTAGTTGAGCGACAGTAAAAATAAAGAAAAATGAATTTCCAATGTGTCCAAACTATGCTAGTCGGTAGTGTATGATGAGACAACAGGCAGACAGCCCTCTGCCATCATCAGCTTTCCCTCCATCCTAACAACACTGCACGTCACGTGACTGCAGTCAGCACAGAGTTGTTTTGGTTGTTGGCTGTGCTGTGCTGTGCCTCACGAGCGCTGGCTCCCACGCTGCCCGGGCGCTCTGTGGTGTTGTTGTGATGAGAGTAGAGAGTAGAGAGGGGAGAGAGGAGGGGAGGGAGGGGAGAGGGGGTCTGAGCTGTTGGTATGCTGCTGGGATCCCACCTCCCCTCATGTCACCCCGGGGCACCAGGGGCTTTTAGCCTCCAAGCCCCATCATAAAGCCCCACACCACCCTGTGTCCACAGACCTCCATCATAAAGCCCCACACCACCCTGTGTCCACAGACCTCCATCATAAAGCCCCACACCACCCTGTGTCCACAGACCTCCATCATAAAGCCCCACACCACCCTGTGTCCACAGACCTCCATCATAAAGCCCCACACCACCCTGTGTCCACAGACCTCCATCATAAAGCCCCACACCACCCTGTGTCCACAGACCTCCATCATAAAGCCCCACACCACCCTGTGTCCACAGACCTCCATCATAAAGCCCCACACCACCCTGTGTCCACAGACCTCCATCACTGTGGTAAACACTCACTCACACACACATCAGCCTGCCCTGCTACCTCTCTCTCTCTCCACTACCTCCATCCATTGTGTTGTAGTCGAGTCAAGTCGGACTCGGGACTCGGCCTCAAGTCCCAAAGTCCTGGACTCATTTTCAGGACTTTGAGCACTGATGATGACTCGGACTTGGACCAGACTAGCACCTTGCACTGCCATTGCAACTGTTCTTATTATTATTATTATTGCTCTTGTGTATTTCGGTTCTTTTATGCTACGTTTCATATTTATCACGTGTTGCTTTTTTTGTGCCTATATTTGATGTCCTGTGGAGCCTCCCGTCCTCAGAGTTTCACAGAAGTGTACTTGTGCAACCGGAGCAACAATAGACCCTTTTCACGGGGGCCATTTTGTGTCGAAAAGGCAGAATAAACTAACCTTGCAAAGCAAGATGGATTCCCTCGCGAGATTTGCGGTGCGGTTTGGTTTGTGAAAACAAAAAATACCGCCCCCATCTGGCAAATGTCAGGTTAAGAATAAACACAGGTGCAAGCAAAACACTAATGAGGGTTTCCAAATTCCAATAATGATCTTGACTGGAGCTGTGGATCTTCACTGGCCTCACCATTCCATTTGATTCCCATTCATCTGTCAACGTTTCCATTCTCCACTCCACCATGCATCTCCATACAGCTCACAGTATCACATCCTCAACTTATTATATTATTACTGCACATGGCTACTTTTTCATCAATTAATACAAGTAGTCAGATAAATATCAACTCCTCTTTTTATTTAGAAAGTGCTTTCAAATCTGACTGTCGACGTACATTTTAAACATCAACGATTCTGTCAACGATTTGATTCATTCGTCTGTCAATGATTTGATGCTCTTATAAAACGATTAATTTGGACACCCCTCGCATCCATGCATTCAGACTCGGAAGTTGGAGAGGAGGTGTCTGACTTGTTAATTGATAAAGACAGCCCCCCCCCTTTTTTTTGTAATAGGCCCTACTTTGGCATAAGCCGATATTGATAGCATCACAGCTATATTAACACACAGACATTATTCAATTTCGTGCAAAGGCACTAGGGCAGACGCGTGTGTTCCACCTACATGCAGATTCACGCTCACGTTCAGTAACCCCGGACCCGGGCTTGGACTCAGGTAATGGAGGACTGACGAGTCGACTCTGACTCTTCTTTGGTCACTCGGCACTCGGGCACTCAGACTCAAACACTGGGGACTCAAGACTCAACTCGGACTCGAGATATAGTGACTTGACTACAACACTGCTTCCATCATTTTCCATCGAGTTCCATCGAGGGTGGAAGAAACAACCAACAAGGCATCAACAACGCTAAAGCCCACACACACACACACACACACACACACACACACACACACACACACTAGGGCTGTCACTTTTTCCCAAAATAAAGTTCGAACGAACTTCGAATTGCCCGCAAAATGTTCGAATATATTCAAAGTTTTTTTTTTGCAGGCCAGGCCACCGGGCATCAGCCCGACGTGCCCGATTATGCAGTCCGCGCCTGCCGGTTACATCGTATAAATATATATAATATAATATAAAATATTAAAAGAATATTTAAAAAAAATCCTCAGCTGTCCTCATGGTCCAGTCAGTCAGCTCCTCTCCGCTGCTGTGTTAGCTTGGACGCTCACAGTCACAACACTGCCTCACAAACTTGGCTGCATCCAACTCGAGACAACTTTTCAGACCCTGGAGACAATTATTATTATTTATTTATTTTTTAATTAAAAAATAATAATAATAATTCGAACATGGCAAATTATATTCGAACATGCCCCTCCCCCACATTCGAAGTTAATTTCGAATTTCGAATAAAAAGTGACAGCCCTAACACACACACACACGGGCTAAAGGCATAATCAGCGTTTTCTACCCTGCCGGTAAAACATTAGCCAATGATTGAAATAGAGCCAGACAGACAACAGAACACATTGATGAGACAAAGCCTGGCACACAACAAGGAAAACGACCAAGCAGTTCACACACTTCCATTGAGTGTTGTGCTGCGTTGCTTTGTGTAACTGGCTTTATGCACATAATGTTTAGACAAGGCCGACGCAAACTCTGGAACATACGGCACTGTGAACGGCTGCTGGGTGTGGGAGCGTGAACAGCTGTGCCACTTTCAACACTAGGTGGCGACGCTGTGCCTCAAAGTCCATGCAGAGTGGATGGGAGGCGTCCACAGCTTTTCATTTCAAAGCTATGTCCCAAACAAAGAACAACTTGAAAGAAAAACAGCAGCAGGGAGTCGGACCAGACGGAGGTATTTTTTAATAAACCGCGCCAAGTTGATTAAAAGAGTCTGGTGCTGAAGGTGGAGATCAAGTCCAGCTTTCATCTCACTACAGATAGACCCTACCTACCTCCAGCCCAGCGCCACAGGGCGGTTATGCTGCAGGTGCAAGTCAACAGATGTTACACACGTCTCTATAGACGGTTTCAATTCGACAACATAAACATTCTAAATTGCCAACAGCTTACTTCCTGTTACAGTCTTTGCGAGTACAATAACTGTACAGGACATCAACTAGATTCCAAACTGCTCCCGAGCAACATGACTCTTTGAACACCATCGACACATGATCCACTCTAGAGTAGGCATGGGTTGGTTTGAACATTTTGAAACCGGTTCGATATTCCCCAAAAAACCGTCTCAAACCGTATCGAATTTTACAAAAAAAAATATATATATACGGTAGATATATATATATATATATATATATATATATATGTATTCAAAAAATATTAGTGTATCCCATAAATGACTGTAATGCGACTGCAGTTGGTGGCGATAATGCACCTCTAAGCTGGTATGCCAACCAGCACTAACACTGAATAAACCATCTAACTGTAACAACACACTGTTTTTATTTCTCATAACTATTCAGCTTAACTTTTCTTCAAACATCAACATAATAAACAAAATAAGACTTTTGCCTACTAGTGCAACTTGAGAAGAGGCTAATACGAACAATAGTGCAATCAGAATGGATTTGGCACTATTTCTTTTATTTATAAAAAATAATAATCTCGTTTTTTTTCAGTTCACCCGTGATCAAACCGGTTTGGTTCTCGTACACCGAACCGAACCGGTAAAACCGGAAATCGACCCATGCCTACTCTAGAGCAGAGATCATCCTAATCTGACTCAATATCTTCCTACCAGTGAGTCACACAGGTGACACGTTGTCACTATAAAAGGCACAACAGAAGGTTCAAGGTTATCTTTATTATCCGAGGGGCAATTTGTTGTCCAGCCAGCAGTTACCATGTGACCATCAGGCAAACAATAGTTCCTTCTTCAAAGTCCTGACCTTGTCCAGATGAGGAAGGTCAAGGCAGAGCCTGTCATTTTGCCTGCTGCTTCCCCTGTACAGGGGAAGTGACGTGCACCAGCTGACACAGGAGACTCTGACGACTGATTCAATAAAACAGGAAGAAAACATTTTCATTGAGGTTTTGTTCAAACGTTCTTAAAGCTTAGGAGGAAAGTACTGATGGGCTTTTCCACACACACACACACACACACACACACACACACACACAGCATCCACATGACGCTTGGAGGTCAGCTCGTTATCAATTACAGTGACAAGATATTTAACTGCTGCACACAAACGCAACACAGGAGAGACGGCCAGAGAATTCTCTCTCAAATCTATTGTCGTCTCTTTGGTTTTGGACACAGTGATGTCCAAGAAAGCACGACCTTCTGCCCCTACATGATGCCATGACCAGGCTCATGTCTGCAGAGAAGAGACACAACGACAGATCGTCAGTGAACTTCTTGATATGATGCTTCACATACTGGCTTTGGCACGTGTTGGTGTACAAGACAAACACGAGAGGGACCAGCACAGATCCTGTACAGGCCTGGTGGGTGGCAGGGGGAGGAGCCAACCTACTTAACCTCATTAAGCGTTACCTAATTGACTTACTGAGGCTTGTGATGCCCTCAGCTGCGCCATGGGGGAAAAGGAAGATCTGACAAAACGCCATTAACCGTCACACATTGCGACCTTTAGGTGAAGAAGTCCTTCAGTCAACATAATCAGGCCAGGATCAGTGTTGTGTCGGTGCTCTTTAACCTTTGTGAGGCTGGATACAATTAAAGCTGGGGAGAAATCAATCAAAACTACCGTAGTCACACTAAAGTCTTTGCACCCTCTAGGGGGTGCCAGAATCCTCTTTAATAGAGTCCCCCGTTGCATCGTCAACACTCCCGCCCTGACCTGTAAGCAAATTGGAGCTCCCTCATCTGTACCGTCGGGCCTTTTGTTCAACCTTTAAGGTCGACTCACCTCAAAGTTCTGCTCGACGAGGTTTCCTCCTTTGCTCAGGCTCTCCATGATGGCTTTGTTCCTCAGGATGTCCTCCTCGCTCAGGTGCTCCCGTCTCTTCCTGGACTCCAGCACCAGCCCGTTTACCGAGTAGAAGTCGGCCAGGAAGTTCCCCACGCGCTCCTGAAGACACACCATTTTATTTGTTAACATTTCGATCCGAGGACCTTCATCAGAATGGAAGAAGCAGGAAGTGGGAGAACACTCATATGTAGGTCAGATCTTATCACCACGACAGGGATGATATATTTTTGTAGTCAGAAGGCAGAAGTCGTGGACATGTTGGAGCTTCAGGGGTTTTAGAACGGAGATTTCACTTAAATGCTTAAAATAAGACAAACAAAAGTTGATGGTTGATGTACATGTGAGTGTTTCTATGGTTGATGTACATGTGAGTGTTTCTATGGTTGATGTACATGTGAGTGTTTCTATGGTTGATGTACATGTGAGTGTTTCTATGGTTGATGTACATGTGAGTGTTTCTATGGTTGATGTACATGTGAGTGTTTCTATGGTTGATGTACATGTGAGTGTTTCTATGGTTGATGTACATGTGAGTGTTTCTATGGTTGATGTACATGTGAGTGTTTCTATGGTTGATGTACATGTGAGTGTTTCTATGGTTGATGTACATGTGAGTGTTTCTATGGTTGATGTACATGTGAGTGTTTCTATGGTTGATGTACATGTGAGTGTTTCTATGGTTGATGTACATGTGAGTGTTTCTATGGTTGATGTACATGTGAGTGTTTCTATGGTTGATGTACATGTGAGTGTTTCTATGGTTGATGTACATGTGAGTGTTTCTGGCGCTGTTAGAATCATAGACTGTACATAATGTTAGAATGTGTATTCTTGGTGGCTGAACGGGGGTAGGCAGCTGTACCATTTACATTTAAAGAATGTCTACATTCCTGATGATGTAATGTAAATGTCAATGTAAATGTGTATGTATGTGTATGTGTATGTATGTAAATGTGTATGTATGTGTATGTGTATGTATGTAAATGTGTATGTATGAGCACGTGTCCTTCTTTAGGCCCTATGTTTTTATTATCCTAATGTCACCGATGTAAAATTCTGCTGCTTTTTCACTATACTCTACTGCAAGCAATGATGAATGAATCAAGTCAAAGTCATTTGCAAAATTCCATGATATTCTTTCACTTCCCCGGAGAATTTAGCGATTCCGAGAATTCCCAGAGAAATCCGTGAGAGCAGGAGTAGTGTTTGTACTAGCAGCACTAGCAGTGGTGGTGGTAGTAATAGTAACAACAATAGAACAGCAACAACTAGTGGCACCAACCGTCTTGTCCTCTCTGAACAGCCAGCCAGTCTGTGCTCTGGAGAACGTGATGGACTTGGTGGAGAGAGTGGCAGAGTAAACATCACTGCTCATTAGGATGTCCACCTCCTCCTCGGTCTCCATCTCGGACTCCTGAAAGTCGGGTTGGAGTTAGGAAAGTCTGGAGGCGTCCACACAACTGACAACGACACAACATATAAAACAACAATTTCATAATACTTGATCAGTTTGAGTTGGTCACGTTTTTCCCCTGGACACTTGTTAGGTTGTGCAAAGAAAAATCTAGCGGCACCCCCCTGGTTTCCATGAGGAATGCTATCAGTACTAACAAGCCATCAGGGAACCTTAAGGGCAAAAATAGAAACGTGGCAGAAAGTGGTGGAGAAAAGATAACTAACATTCAAAATGTCAGTAGTTGGGTTTCGCCATTCAAATGTCTCTCAAATTTTCAGAAAATCGGCAACGAAAATGTGAAATTATGCACGTTTCCATCCACTGCTATGATGTGAATATTAAGAGTTATGTGCCTTGCAGGCAGACGTGTGGCAGATATTAGGGCTGCACGATTAATCGTATTTTCATCGTCATCATCATGCGCGATGAACACATCACAAAAGTCACGTGTTATCGCAATTTTTTTTTTTTTTTTACAGTGCACCTGAACGCAACATGCAAGATACCGGCTGAGTAAGTGTCCAAATGTTCATGTCATTCTGGCCAATACTCCACTTCTGTTATAACATTTCAGTCTGGAATATGGAATATCTTTCAATAATCATTATGACTAAAAGGCTAAAAGTAATCTCATGTGTAAGAAATGACTATTCTACATTGAAGTAAAAATGTAAATAATTAACTTGTTGGTTTTGGATTTTTTTTAGCTTCAAGAGTGCATTTTTGTTCGTATGACCCTCAACACAGGCTTTGAGAATCCCGTACCACTTACTGGATACGTATGCTTAAATTAACACACTCGTATTGCAAAATGAATTTAGGCCCTCACTGTAATACTTCAGAAGTTGAATTTGAAGTTCAGCATTAATACATTTCTCATTTTTTGTCTTATATTTACCTTTGTGTGTTATTGCAATATAAAACTACATAATTGAGAATCGATTCTAGATTCTGGAATCGAGAATCGTTGGAATCGAGAATCGATTCTGGAATCGGATCGTGACCCCAGGAATCGGAATCGGATCGGATCGTGGCTTAGCCGGATCGGAGCACCCCTACCCATTAATATTTTTGTTTATAGCTTTTTTTTATTTATCTCAGGTCATATCGTCATCGCAATATTGAACAGTGTTATCGCACATCGCAGCTTTTCCTCCTATCGTGCAGCCATAGCAGATATGTGCAGTTGTCTTACAGGCAGCTCGGAGCTACACCATAAAATGGATTACCAGGCGCCGCGCTTCAATTCAGGATCCATATAATCCACCAAGCAGTTACGTTAAAGGAACACTCCACCCATTTTCAACCAGCTTTGTATCATTAGAACATCAGTAGTATATCAGAAAACTGTAAACGGTTTTGAAGTCTGTCATTTAATTTGACAGTTATTGAGTGTTAAAGTGTGGACCAGTGACATCACTGGTCCACACTAACTCAAATTAATAACTCATTAACTCAAATCAACTCTCAATAACTGTCAAACTAGATGAATGATGAATAGTTTGACAGTTATTGAGAGTTGATTTGAGTTAATGAGTTATTAATTTGAGTTAGTGTGGACCAGTGATGTCACTGGTCCACACTTTAACACTCAATAACTGTCAAATTAAATGACAGACTTCAAAACAGTTTACAGTTTTCTGATATACTACTGATGTTCTAATGATACAAAGCTGGTTGAAAATGGGCGGAGTGTTCCTTTAAGTGAATAAAATGTCAATTGCAGAAGTGAGGCGCCTGGTAATCCTGCAGTCTTCAGTTAAAACACAGTGTGACAGGCGGTCTAAACCATTCAAATTGTGACTAAATACGTGCTGCGTATTTACCTTACAAATGTATTTAGTGTGTGCCGGCTGCCCACATGTAGCGTGCATCTTAGTAGTGAGTCGTAACAGGCTTTTCCTCATGTTTTATGACCGGGATGCTCACTTTTGACAATAAGCAAGACAACATGAAATGCTTGGTTTTTGAATGGAGTTTGGTTACCTGAGGGTTTGGTTAACCAGACAGCGGGAGATTCGCTTAGTCCGTTTCCACTGCAATAAGTCACATGCCGAACCCAGAAGAGGGCGTGACTTAGGTCACTCTATTATTTGATGTGATAGTGACTGGTGCATCTCAAAACCCTCCATTCAGAGTAGAACTTACAAGAAAACCAAACTCCTCCTAAAGTGAGTGAGTGTGTGTGTGTGTGTGTGTGTGTGTGTGTGTGTGTGTGTGTGTGTGTACCTCATGGTGTATCCTCTGGTAGACCTTCTGTTCATTGTCCAGCACCACAAATGACTCCTCTGGGAGGGCGTCGCCGCTGAAGATGAAGCTGAGGTCACCGCGCTGACACTTCATATCTGTGAAGTCTATCAGGGTGGTGTCCAGTCTACACGCACGCACGCACACACACACACACACACACACACACACACACACACACACACACACACACACACACACGAGTAGGAAAATCAGTTCTCAGGTTGCCCATTACCTGCTTTTCTACCAAGTTATTTCCGTTTTCAACAAGAGACCCTTTTTTTACTTTGTCAAAGTGGGTGGTTGTGGAAGGAGATGTGACAGCCGAGAGAATAACTTAGCTCTGTGTGACGACCACCAGACACAAAGTGTTAAGTGTGACCGGGGTGACACAGGGTAAGTATAACTTAGCTCTGTGTGACGACCACCAGACACAAAGTGTTAAGTGTGACCAGGGTGACACAGGGTAAGTATAACTTAGCTCTGTGTGACGACCACCAGACACAAAGTGTTAAGTGTGACCGGGGTGACACAGGGTAAGTATAACTTAGCTCTGTGTGACGACCACCAGACACAAAGTGCTAAGTGTGACCGGGGTGACACAGGGTAAGTATAACTTAGCTCTGTGACCACCAGACACAAAGTGCTAAGTGTGACCGGGGTGACACAGGGTAAGTATAACTTAGCTCTGTGTGACGACCACCAGACACAAAGTGCTAAGTGTGACCAGGGTGACACAGGGTAAGTATAACTTAGCTCTGTGACCACCAGACACAAAGTGCTAAGTGTGACCGGGGTGACACAGGGTAAGTATAACTTAGCTCTGTGTGACGACCACCAGACACAAAGTGCTAAGTGTGACCAGGGTGACACAGGGTAAGTATAACTTAGCTCTGTGACCACCAGACACAAAGTGCTAAGTGTGACCGGGGTGACACAGGGTAAGTATAACTTAGCTCTGTGTGACGACCACCAGAGACAAAGTGCTAAGTGTGACCAGGGTGACACAGGGTAAGTATAACTTAGCTCTGTGTGACGACCACCAGACACAAAGTGCTAAGTGTGACCGGGGTGACACAGGGTAAGTATAACTTAGCTCTGTGACCACCAGACACAAAGTGCTAAGTGTGACCGGGGTGACACAGGGTAAGTATAACTTAGCTCTGTGTGACGACCACCAGACACAAAGTGTTAAGTGTGACCGGGGTGACACAGGGTAAGTATAACTTAGCTCTGTGACCACCAGACACAAAGTGCTAAGTGTGACCGGGGTGACACAGGGTAAGTATAACTTAGCTCTGTGTGACGACCACCAGACACAAAGTGTTAAGTGTGACCGGGGTGACACAGGGTAAGTATAACTTAGCTCTGTGACCACCAGACACAAAGTGCTAAGTGTGACCAGGGTGACACAGGGTAAGTATAACTTAGCTCTGTGTGACGACCACCAGACACAAAGTGCTAAGTGTGACCGGGGTGACACAGGGTAAGTATAACTTAGCTCTGTGTGACGACCACCAGACACAAAGTGCTAAGTGTGACCGGGGTGACACAGGGTAAGTATAACTTAGCTCTGTGACCACCAGACACAAAGTGTTAAGTGTGACACAGGGTAAGTATAACTTAGCTCTGTGTGACGACCACCAGACACAAAGTGTTAAGTGTGACCGGGGTGACACAGGGTAAGTATAAGTTAGCTCTGTGTGACGACCACCAGACACAAAGTGTTAAGTGTGACCGGGGTGACACAGGGTAAGTATAACTTAGCTCTGTGTGACGACCACCAGACACAAAGTGCTAAGTGTGACCGGGGTGACACAGGGTAAGTATAACTTAGCTCTGTGTGACGACCACCAGACACAAAGTGTTAAGTGTGACCGGGGTGACACAGGGTAAGTATAACTTAGCTCTGTGTGACGACCACCAGACACAAAGTGCTAAGTGTGACCGGGGTGACACAGGGTAAGTATAACTTAGCTCTGTGTGACGACCACCAGACACAAAGTGCTAAGTGTGACCGGGGTGACACAGGGTAAGTATAACTTAGCTCTGTGTGACGACCACCAGACACAAAGTGTTAAGTGTGACCGGGGTGACACAGGGTAAGTATAACTTAGCTCTGTGTGACGACCACCAGACACAAAGTGCTAAGTGTGACCGGGGTGACACAGGGTAAGTATAACTTAGCTCTGTGTGACGACCACCAGACACAAAGTGCTAAGTGTGACCGGGGTGACACAGGGTAAGTATAACTTAGCTCTGTGTGACGACCACCAGACACAAAGTGTTAAGTGTGACCGGGGTGACACGGGGTAAGTATAACTTAGCTCTGTGTGACGACCACCAGACACAAAGTGCTAAGTGTGACCGGGGTGACACAGGGTAAGTATAACTTAGCTCTGTGTGACGACCACCAGACACAAAGTGCTAAGTGTGACCGGGGTGACACAGGGTAAGTATAACTTAGCTCTGTGTGACGACCACCAGACACAAAGTGCTAAGTGTGACCGGGGTGACACAGGGTAAGTATAACTTAGCTCTGTGTGACGACCACCAGACACAAAGTGCTAAGTGTGACCGGGGTGACACAGGGTAAGTATAACTTAGCTCTGTGTGACGACCACCAGACACAAAGTGTTAAGTGTGACCGGGGTGACACAGGGTAAGTATAACTTAGCTCTGTGACCACCAGACACAAAGTGCTAAGTGTGACCGGGGTGACACAGGGTAAGTATAACTTAGCTCTGTGTGACGACCACCAGACACAAAGTGCTAAGTGTGACCGGGGTGACACAGGGTAAGTATAACTTAGCTCTGTGTGACGACCACCAGACACAAAGTGCTAAGTGTGACCGGGGTGACACAGGGTAAGTATAACTTAGCTCTGTGTGACATCCACCAGACACAAAGTGCTAAGTGTGACCGGGGTGACACAGGGTAAGTATAACTTAGCTCTGTGACCACCAGACACAAAGTGCTAAGTGTGACCAGGGTGACACAGGGTAAGTATAACTTAGCTCTGTGACCACCAGACACAAAGTGCTAAGTGTGACCGGGGTGACACAGGGTAAGTATAACTTAGCTCTGTGTGACGACCACCAGACACAAAGTGCTAAGTGTGACCGGGGTGACACAGGGTAAGTGTGAGCAGGGTGACACAGTGTACCGCTAGGATGGAAATGAACTAGCCGTGACAGTTTCTGTCTGTCTGTCTCCCTGCAGCTCCGGGACCAGAAGAGGACATTTTGAATGCCAAATGAGACAGCCAGGAGCACTTCTGAAGAATGATGACAAGCTAACAGGCACAGGTGTTTGTGTCAGCATGCAGAAACACACACACACACACACACACACACACACACACACACACACACACACACACACACACACACACACACACACACACAGGTTTGGATGCTCTAATCAGTCTAATGTAAGAGTTACCTAAGGATTGTCATGTTCAAATGTAGTTAATTTGTAAGTTAATTTAAGTCAGTGGTTCTCAACCTGGGGTCCGGGGGCCACCAGGGGTCCTTGACGTGGTTCCAGATGGGCCCCAGCAAAATGATGAATTGTTAAACTAGATGGAGTGCATTAGTTTGTGACCAGGAAGCAATTTGCATTTTTTTTTTTTTTTGCACTACCCACTTTTGATTTCAATGCCTCTGATAATTAAATGAAACATTAAAACATGACCTGTCAGTAAATAAAAAAAGGTGCATTTCTCCAATCTGAAAGTACAACAGATGGAGCAAAGAGTGGAAAGATGGAGTTGACTTGCCTGATGTTGAGGCCCTGCTTGTAGATCTTACAGGCGTCTGAAGGCAGGATTCTGGACAGCAAAGGCACTGCAACATGAAAAGGGGACATGTAAGAAGCAGCCTGAAAACACATTTAGAAATTCCACTTAATAATTAATTTAATTCATTAACCTTTATTTATACAAGGGAGATATATACAATTTGCATAATGCGGTCGCAGCTATTTAGAATGCACTCATGGTTTCAAGGACCCTTACTAACCAGACGGCCTTCTGACACCAACAGCACTCGTGGACTTTAGCATGTTCCATCACATTTTCCTCTTCAACACAGTCTGGCTTTTCAGACTAAACTCCTTATCCAGGTGACACTCAGGCTACTTTCTTATCCAGGTGACACTCAGGCTTTCTTATCGAGGTGACACTCAGGCTACTTTCTTATCGAGGTGACACTCAGGCTACTTTCTTATCCAGGTGACACTCAGGCTACTTTCTTATCGAGGTGACACTCAGGCTACTTTCTGATCGAGGTAACACTCAGGCTACTTTCTTATCGAGGTGACACTCAGGCTACTTTCTTATCCAGGTGACACTCAGGCTACTTTCTTATCGAGGTGACACTCAGGCTACTTTCTTATCGAGGTGACACTCAGGCTACTTTCTGATCGAGGTGACACTCAGGATACTTTCTTATCGAGGTGACACTCAGGCTACTTTCTTATCGAGGTGACACTCAGGCTACTTTCTTATCGAGGTGACACTCAGGCTACTTTCTTATCGAGGTGACACTCAGGATACTTTCTTATCGAGGTGACACTCAGGCTACTTTCTTATCGAGGTGACACTCAGGCTACTTTCTTATCGAGGTGACACTCAGGCTACTTTCTGATCGAGGTGACACTCAGGCTACTTTCTGATCGAGGTGACACTCAGGCTACTTTCTTATCGAGGTGGCACTCAGGCTACTTTCTTATCGAGGTGACACTCAGGATACTTTCTTATCGAGGTGACACTCAGGCTACTTTCTTATCGAGGTGACACTCAGGCTACTTTCTTATCGAGGTGACACTCAGGCTACTTTCTTATCGAGGTGACACTCAGGCTACTTTCTTATCGAGGTGACACTCAGGCTACTTTCTTATCGAGGTGACACTCAGGCTACTTTCTTATCAAGGTGACACTCAGGCTACTTTCTTATCAAGGTGACACTCAGGCTACTTTCTTATCGAGGTGACACTCAGGCTACTTTCTTATCAAGGTGACACTCAGGCTACTTTCTTATCGAGGTGACACTCAGGCTACTTTCTTATCGAGGTGACACTCAGGCTACTTTCTTATTGAGGTAACACTCAGGCTACTTTCTTATCGAGGTGACACTCAGGCTACTTTCTTATCGAGGTGACACTCAGGCTACTTTCTGATCGAGGTAACACTCAGGCTACTTTCTTATCGAGGTGGCACTCAGGCTACTTTCTTATCGAGGTGACACTCAGGATACTTTCTTATCGAGGTGACACTCAGGCTACTTTCTTATCGAGGTGACACTCAGGCTACTTTCTTATCGAGGTGACACTCAGGCTACTTTCTTATCGAGGTGACACTCAGGCTACTTTCTTATCGAGGTGACACTCAGGCTACTTTCTTATTGAGGTAACACTCAGGCTACTTTCTGATCAAGGTGACACTCAGGCTACTTTCTTATCGAGGTGACACTCAGGCTACTTTCTTATCGAGGTGACACTCAGGCTACTTTCTTATCAAGGTGACACTCAGGCTACTTTCTTATCAAGGTGACACTCAGGCTACTTTCTGATCGAGGTAACACTCAGGCTACTTTCTTATCGAGGTGACACTCAGGCTACTTTCTGATCGAGGTGGCACTCAGGCTACTTTCTTATCGAGGTGACACTCAGGCTACTTTCTGATCGAGGTAACACTCAGGCTACTTTCTTATCGAGGTGACACTCAGGCTACTTTCTGATCGAGGTGACACTCAGGCTACTTTCTTATCGAGGTGACACTCAGGCTACTTTCTTATCGAGGTGACACTCAGGCTACTTTCTGATCGAGGTAACACTCAGGCTACTTTCTTATCGAGGTGACACTCAGGCTACTTTCTGATCGAGGTGACACTCAGGCTACTTTCTTATCGAGGTGACACTCAGGCTACTTTCTGATCGAGGTGACACTCAGGCTACTTTCTGATCGAGGTGACACTCAGGCTACTTTCTTATCCAGGTGACACTCAGGCTACTTTCTTATCGAGGTGACACTCAGGCTACTTTCTTATCGAGGTGACACTCAGGCTACTTTCTTATCGAGGTGACACTCAGGCTACTTTCTGATCGAGGTGACACTCAGGCTACTTTCTTATCCAGGTGACACTCAGGCTACTTTCTGATCGAGGTAACACTCAGGCTACTTTCTTATCGAGGTGACACTCAGGCTACTTTCTGATCGAGGTGACACTCAGGCTACTTTCTGATCGAGGTAACACTCAGGCTACTTTCTTATCGAGGTGACACTCAGGCTACTTTCTTATCCAGGTGACACTCAGGCTACTTTCTTATCGAGGTGACACTCAGGCTACTTTCTGATCGAGGTGACACTCAGGCTACTTTCTTATCGAGGTGACACTCAGGCTACTTTCTTATCGAGGTGACACTCAGGCTACTTTCTGATCGAGGTAACACTCAGGCTACTTTCTTATCGAGGTGACACTCAGGCTACTTTCTTATCGAGGTGACACTCAGGCTACTTTCTTATCGAGGTGACACTCAGGCTACTTTCTTATCGAGGTGACACTCAGGCTACTTTCTGATCGAGGTGACACTCAGGCTACTTTCTTATCCAGGTGACACTCAGGCTACTTTCTTATCGAGGTGACACTCAGGCTACTTTCTTATCGAGGTGACACTCAGGCTACTTTCTTATCGAGGTGACACTCAGGCTACTTTCTTATCGAGGTGACACTCAGGCTACTTTCTGATCGAGGTGACACTCAGGCTACTTTCTTATCGAGGTGACACTCAGGCTACTTTCTGATCGAGGTGACACTCAGGCTACTTTCTTATCAAGGTGACACTCAGGCTACTTTCTGATCGAGGTGACACTCAGGCTACTTTCTGATCGAGGTGACACTCAGGCTACTTTCTTATCGAGGTGACACTCAGGCTACTTTCTTATCGAGGTGACACTCAGGCTACTTTCTGATCGAGGTGACACTCAGGCTACTTTCGTATCGAGGTGGCACTCAGGCTACTTTCTGATCGAGGTGACACTCAGGCTACTTTCTTATCGAGGTGACACTCAGGCTACTTTCTTATCGAGGTAACACTCAGGCTACTTTCTTATCGAGGTGACACTCAGGCTACTTTCTTATCCAGGTGACACTCAGGCTACTTTCTTATCGAGGTGACACTCAGGCTACTTTCTGATCGAGGTGACACTCAGGCTACTTTCTTATCGAGGTGACACTCAGGCTACTTTCTTATCGAGGTGACACTCAGGCTACTTTCTTATCGAGGTGACACTCAGGCTACTTTCTTATCGAGGTGACACTCAGGCTACTTTCTTATCGAGGTGACACTCAGGCTACTTTCTTATCGAGGTGACACTCAGGCTACTTTCTTATCGAGGTGACACTCAGGCTACTTTCTTATCGAGGTGGCACTCAGGCTACTTTCTTATCGAGGTGACACTCAGGCTACTTTCTGATCGAGGTGACACTCAGGCTACTTTCTTATCCAGGTGACACTCAGGCTACTTTCTGATCGAGGTGACACTCAGGCTACTTTCTTATCCAGGTAACACTCAGGCTACTTTCTTATCAAGGTGACACTCAGGCTACTTTCTTATCGAGGTGACACTCAGGCTACTTTCTTATCGAGGTGACACTCAGGCTACTTTCTTATTGAGGTGACACTCAGGCTACTTTCTTATCGAGGTGACACTCAGGCTACTTTCTGATCGAGGTGACACTCAGGCTACTTTCTTCTCGAGGTGACACTCAGGCTACTTTCTTATCGAGGTGACACTCAGGCTACTTTCTTATCGAGGTGACACTCAGGCTACTTTCTTATCGAGGTGACACTCAGGCTACTTTCTGATCGAGGTGACACTCAGGCTACTTTCTTATCCAGGTGACACTCAGGCTACTTTCTGATCGAGGTGACACTCAGGCTACTTTCTTATCGAGGTGACACTCAGGCTACTTTCTTATCGAGGTGACACTCAGGCTACTTTCTTATCGAGGTGACACTCAGGCTACTTTCTTATCGAGGTGACACTCAGGCTACTTTCTTATCGAGGTGACACTCAGGCTACTTTCTGATCGAGGTGACACTCAGGCTACTTTCTTATCCAGGTGACACTCAGGCTACTTTCTGATCGAGGTGACACTCAGGCTACTTTCTTATCGAGGTGACACTCAGGCTACTTTCTGATCGAGGTGACACTCAGGCTACTTTCTTATCGAGGTGACACTCAGGCTACTTTCTGATCGAGGTGACACTCAGGCTACTTTCTTATCGAGGTGACACTCAGGCTACTTTCTGATCGAGGTGACACTCAGGCTACTTTCTTATCGAGGTGACACTCAGGCTACTTTCTGATCGAGGTGACACTCAGGCTACTTTCTTATCGAGGTGACACTCAGGCTACTTTCTGATCGAGGTGGCACTCAGGCTACTTTCTTATCGAGGTGGCACTCAGGCTACTTTCTTATTGAGGTAACACTCAGGCTACTTTCTTATCCAGGTGACACTCAGGCTACTTTCTGATCGAGGTGGCACTCAGGCTACTTTCTTATCGAGGTGACACTCAGGCTACTTTCTGATCGAGGTGACACTCAGGCTACTTTCTGATCGAGGTGACACTCAGGCTACTTTCTTATCGAGGTGGCACTCAGGCTACTTTCTTATCGAGGTGGCACTCAGGCTACTTTCTTATCGAGGTGGCACTCAGGCTACTTTCTTATCGAGGTGGCACTCAGGCTACTTTCTTATCGAGGTGGCACTCAGGCTACTTTCTTATCGAGGTGGCACTCAGGCTACTTTCTTATCGAGGTGGCACTCAGGCTACTTTCTTATCGAGGTGACACTCAGGCTACTTTCTTATCGAGGTGACACTCAGGCTACTTTCTTATCGAGGTGACACTCAGGCTACTTTCTTATCGAGGTGGCACTCAGGCTACTTTCTTATCGAGGTGGCACTCAGGCTACTTTCTTATTGAGGTAACACTCAGGCTACTTTCTTATCGAGGTGACACTCAGGCTACTTTCTTATTGAGGTGA